>NW_015173783.1:146112-148704 GCF_001447785.1 Gekko japonicus
GGAAACGAAACAGACAAAACAGCACTCAAAAGCACTGTTGGGAGGGGATTATTCGAAGTAACAGACAGACCTGGACACCCCCCCTCCCAAATAAATCCCTCAGTGTTTCTTCAAATGAACACGCCCGAGGTGTATTCCTCTACAGATCAGGGTTTTTACTGTATTCCTCTACAGATCCCCTGTTTTTACTAGTAGGTCATCATGAATCGGGGAAGGGGCAAACACCTGTGGTACAGAAAACTGATCCTTCCCAGAGAAAACGACACATGCCCCCTTCGCCCAAGAACGACCAAGGCCCTGGTTCATTCTCGCACGCCTCGTGGTACCTATGTCAGGATCGACGGGGTAATCTCTTCCAAACCCTGACTGAAAGGCCAGCCGTGTGTAAAGAAACGAGGCCTACAAAAAGAAGCCTGAGGTGAAAACGGGAGTATCCCCAGCTAATAATTTCGGCGGCACAAAGGCCTCCCAACTCTAGGGCCTTCGGCATGCGGGGAAACGCTGAAGCCAAAGGCAAAGCCAGGCTTCTGTGTCTGGTGTCCGGGCCCCATCCGAAGCAGCTGCGTCTTCTTTCGCTTCCCAAGAAGTTCACCCAACCATGGCTGGAACCCACCCGGGACAGCCCTGCAAGTTACAACCTGCACTGTTAAAAACCGACAAGCAAACGAAGCTGTGGGCCTTTTCCAGAAGCGCTAAAAGGGAGGCAGGAGGCCAGAAGCCATCGTCTGGATGACAACACAGCAGCCCTAAGGCCAAGGGAGTCCTTCAGACTTGGAGCCGAAACAGAATCCAACCCCCCCCCCCTTCGCCTGCCTCTCAAGCGCTCCAAGATGTTTGGTCTGGGGAGCCACCGTAACTGCGGTAGCAGCCACAGCTTACAAGGAAAGCACACAACTGTGCCTGGAGAAGGCCCCAGATTCAAAGCTTTGACATCTCAGGCAGGGGAGGACTTTTTATTATGATTCTTTAAAGGCTTTCAGAAGACAAGATAAAGGCATCTGCCAGAGGGCCCGGAAAAGTGCAGCCCCTCAGAACCCGCAGAACCAAGAAATGGCTGGCCGTCCCCCAATAAAAGACACGGCTTCTTACATTTCAAGAGAGGGGACCTCCCCTCGGAGCGACCTGTGAGGAAGCCGGCGCCCTGTCAATCCAATGGGGCACCCCACACTTTCAGGCGTCCCATTCCCGAGCACACTCGGGCAAGGCGAGAGAGTCAAAATCCAGACCATGGAGGGGGGGGGGAAAGGCGGGCAGGCGAGACCCAAGTTTTTCATGCGTCCTGCAGGTCGGGAATGTCCGAGAGGATCATGGGAGAGCCCAGCTGCAGTTCCTGTTGGAGGGACTCCATGTCGGCTGGGTTCATGCGGTGAACTTCCAGCCAGTCAGCAAGGAGGGAGGCCGAGAGCGGGGCAGAGTCACCTTGACTAGAGAGAGGGGGAGAAAAGAAAGGTGAGAGGGGGGGAACACTGGACAAGTCAAATCAAATCAAATTTTATTAAAAACAGTCATAAGACCAGCAAAATAAACCAAAATAGTACAACACCGAGTCTACAACATAAAATCCTTGCAGCCTTAAATACTAAAATACGAAACCGGTCAATTCCGTCATTACTGGCTCGAGTTACAGTACATTCTACGCTTTTTAAGTACCAGATAACAATATTTAGCAACATTGCGTGAGACAGAATAAGTATCGGCCAATAAGATCTTCATCAAACATTCCTCGGCATATGTAAGATAATTAGCCAAGGGTTTAAAACGTGAGAGAAGGGGTATCAACAACTGCTGTCTCTCTTCGTCATACATAGGATATGGGAGGCCGACTCCACCTGTTCTAACAGACAGGAGCAAATTCTCTGGTGCATGGGAGTCTGGGTATATCTACCATAAAGTACTGCTGAGGGTAACGCATCAAGCCGTGCTCTAGTAAATGCCCATCTATAGTTAGGGTTTTTTATGAGTCCAAGGTAAGATGCGGCATTTAAACTTGGTCCCAGCTTTAGCCTCTTATAATAGGAAGGCAGGGCTGCATAGTCATTTTGTGCTTCAATATCCTTAAATCTTTGATATATTAAGTTATTTGCGTACTGCAACCCTCCCTTTAGCAAATTTTCAGGATCTAACCCCAACTGATTTCAATTTATCTACTACTCTAAGAGCCCATTGGGGATATGGTGTTGATGACAAAAGATCAGGAATAAGTCCCACCGGATTCAGATGGGACTTAACCCAATAGTTACTCCTCTGTAGACATTGGACAAGAGAAGCAACACAGCAAATTTTCGTACGGTGCCGGAGGGGAAACTTTTGCCTCTTTAGCAAGAAGGAAACCAAAAGGAAAGGTTGTTTGAAGCACTGGCTTGTCCAGGACCCAGCTTGAGTACCACAATCACACTCAGGACGCAGCCCTAAGACATTTTACTGGTTTTCAATCAGGGTATTTGTTCAATTCTATAAAACTGAGCAGATCGTTCTGTTTCCGCGCTGAGGAGTAGATCAGATGGGGATCGTCCCAAGTGCAACAGCACCCTCTAGTGGGAATGAAGGGCTCTGTTCTCACTTCAGAGTTCCAAAGTTCAAGAAAACGGCGGG
>NW_015173783.1:149378-154012 GCF_001447785.1 Gekko japonicus
TTCCCTTCCCCTCCCCACAACAGACACCCTGTGAGGTAAAAGAAGAAGAAGAGGAGATTGGATTTATACCCCGCCCTTCACTACCCAAAGGTGTCTCAGAGCGGCTTACAAGCTCCTTTCCCTTCCCCTCCCCACAACAGACACCCTGTGAGGTAAAAGAAGAAGAAGAGGAGATTGGATTTATACCCCGCCCTTCACTACCCAAAGGTGTCTCAGAGCGGCTTACAAGCTCCTTTCCCTTCCCCTCCCCACAACAGACACCCTGTGAGGTAAAAGAAGAAGAAGAGGAGATTGGATTTATACCCCGCCCTTCACTACCCAAAGGTGTCTCAGAGCGGCTTACAAGCTCCTTTCCCTTCCCCTCCCCACAACAGACACCCTGTGAGGTAGGTGGGGCTGAGAGAGCTCTTGACAGAGACTGCTCTTTTCCAAGAACAGCTCTTATCAGAACTACGGCTTGCCCAAGGTCATCCCGCCAGGTGCAAGTGGAGGAGTCGGGGAATCAAACCCGGTTCTCCCAGATTAGAGTCCGCGCACTTAACCACTACACCAAACTGGCTCGTGGGACCTTCTGCATTCCAAGCGGACGTTCTGCTACTGAGCCACAGCCCCTCTCCTCAGCCAGAGATGAATGGACAACAGGTCCGATCGGAGTGCCCCGCAACGTCTTCTGAGGCCTCTCTTCTTCAACAGAGACCTCACGTCTGGAGGTCCTCACCCGCTAGAGGCCACTATGGACAAACACGCAGCCAAGATGAGCTTCAGAGGCTCCGACAGGGTTTTATTCAAGCGATCCCCCCACTCCCAAAGATGGCATCTTTACCTGGAGTCCAGCTCAGATAATCAGTTGTGTTTATGCCCCACTGGAAGAAAGGAACGGCACAAGTGTACAGTTCTGGTCAGCACGCCTCAAAAAGGATATTATAGCATTGGGAAAAGTGCAGAAAAGGGCAACTCGAATGACCAAAGGGCTGGAACACTTTCCCTATGGGGAAAGGTTAAGGCGCTTAGGGCTCTTTAGCTTGGAGAAACGACGGCTGAGGGGTGACATGATCAAGGCTTATAAGATTATGCATGGGATAGAGCAGGTAGAGAAAGAGGTACTTTTCTCCCTTTCTCACAATACAAGAACTCGGGGGCACTCCATGAAATTGCTGAGCTGTTGGGTTAGAACGGATAAAAGGAAGTCCTTCTTCACCCAAAGAGTGATTAACACATGGAATTCACTGCCACAGGAAGTGGTGGCGGCTACAAGCATGGACGGCTTCAAAAGGGAATTAGATAAGCATATGGAGCAGAGGTCCATCAGTGGCTATTAGCCACAAGGTATAGATAGGAACTTTCAGGCTGGGGCAAGGGATGCTCTGTATTCTTGGTGCCTGGGGAGGGGGCAACAGTGGGAGGGCTTCTAATGTCCTGGCCCCACTGGTGGACCTCCTGATGGCACTGGTATTTCTGGCCACTGTGTGACACAGAGGGTTGGACTGGATGGGCCATTGGCCTGATCCAACATTGGCATCTCTTATGTTCTCTTATGTTCTTAAGTTAATCACAACCAACTTAATTGCCGATGATTCTCATGGGCTTTCTTCCTGGATGATTTTCCCTGAATCTGGACAAGCATCAAGGGACCAGTCAGGGATTCCAAGGATTAATTCCTTGCCATAAAAATCTGAGCATGTTGATTATTAGTCAGAGAAGAGGATGCTACCCTACACTTCACCCCATGAGAAGAACCTAGAGTTTATATTATATTGGACAAATGAGGAATATGAGAGCAGCCCTTCTGGATCAGACCAGTGGTCCACTGAGTCCAAATGTGTGGGTTTTTTTGCAGACAACGGCCAACCAGCTGCCCCTGAGCACCAAACGAACAGGGCACAGAGGCCAAGGCCTTCTCTGATGTTGCCTCCTGGCACTGGCACTCAGAGGTCTCCTGCCTCGGTAGATGGAGACTCCCTTTCAGTCCGCATGACTAGTAGCCACTGATAGACCTCTCCTCCATGAGTCTAACTGCCTTTAAAGCCGTCTACGAAATGGTTCCAAGTACTGCCTTTTTTAGAGTCAGAAGAATTTATCTCTCCCCATTGGAAGAACTATATCAAATGGATTCAAGTAGACCAGAGTGCCTTTTTGATCTTTACAACTATCGTTATACTATTTATATAAAATTTTCATCGATCACATTATATTTATGCTTTGTTTACTATCGACACTTATTCATCTCTTTTTAGCTAATGATTTTCTCTCTCACTTCTCACATCTCATATGTATTGTTCAGAAGTAGTTCTTGGTTATCACTACGCATTTCTACACTAATCGCCAGTTGTATTTGGTTTGGATATCATTCTAGGTTTTAGGATATCAAAGTTATGTATATTGTTAAATGGTTATACATCACGCGCTATGGTAGGGGTACATTAAGAATAACCCCTTCATATGTACCTATTCATCCTTTCAGTCCGCATGACTAGTAGCCACTGATGGACCTCTCCTCCATGAATCTAACTGCCTTTAAAGCCGTCTATGGTCACGGCCATCATTAACTCCACTGGCAGTGAATTCCACAGTTGAGTTACTCACTGAGTAAAGAACTACTTGGTTTAGTCCATCCTGAACTATTTCCCCAACAACTTCATTGGGTGCCTTCGAGTTTGGGGCCGTGGTTAAGAGCGGCGGACTCTAACCTGAGAGAACCGGGTTTGATTCCCCGCTCCTCCACATGCAGTCGGCTGGGTGACCTTGGGTCAGTTACAAGTTCTCTCAAAGCTGTTCTCTCTCTCAGAGCTTTCTCAGCCCCACCTACCTCACAGGGTGTCTGTTGTGGGGAGAGGAAGGGAAGGAGACTGTAAACCGCTCTGAGACGCCAAGGGAAGGGTGGGGTATAAACCCAATCTCTTCTCTTCTCTCTCTTCTAGTATTAGTGAATTCCCAGAGGAGAGGTCCATCAATGACTATTATCCATCAGAACACTCTGTTTAAAGATAGCATAACTGTAAATAGTAGTTACCGGGGGGGGGGGGGGGGCCACAAGGGGGGGGGGAGGCACAGGGGTGGTTTTAACCTTTGGGTCTCTTCCGGGAGGCATCTACTTGGCCACTGCAGAAAACAGGATGCTGGACTAGACGATCGCCTGGCCTGATCCAGCTGGGCTGCCATTATGTTCTGAAGCTTCAACAGCACCTTATCAGCTCAGACGGAACTTCGCCTCCAGCCAGCCAAAGCAGTGAACTCATGGTCCTTCCATCACTCATGTCCTACCTAGCCTCGTAACCTTAGGTCTACAAAATCTCTGGCACTTAGGGCAAGACTGCCCGTGAGCATGCACAGAATTCAGTTCCTGCAGGGCTGGGGAGCCGGGGACGCTACAGTCCTGCTAATACTACCGGAGGAGCCTATGGTGCCATTCTTTATTTAAAAAAAATAAATGAATATATTGCCAAACGTTGCCCTAAGCTGTTATCTGAGCATGCTCAGCGATGGAGTACAGTCAACGGACGGTGCTGGGTGGGTCCTGTGAGCAGCCCCCCAATGCAAGGCTACCAAATAAGGCCGTGTGTGACGTTCTGCCATGAGATCGCACAGAGATCGGATTTGGAACGGAGCCCTCCGGAGAGAGACTCTCCTGCTTCTTTTTACACAAACAGATGCTCTGCGGTTACATACATTAAACCAGCTGCAGCACTGAACTTCGGTGGACACAAGATTTGGGATTTAAAAAATTGTAAACAGAAGAGGAGATTGGATTTATATCCCACCCTTCACTCGGAGTCTCAAGAGTGGCTTGCAATCTCCTTTTGCTTCCCTTCCCCACAACAGACATCCACTGTGAGGTAGGTGGGGCTGAGAGAGCTCTTTCGAGGACTGCCTTTGAGAGAACGGCTCAAAGAACTGTGACTGACCCGAGGTCACACCAGCAGCTGCACGTGGAGGAGTGAGGAATCAAACCCGGTTCTCCCAGATTAGAGTCCGCGCTCCTAACCGCTTGTCATGCCAGAGATACTAACTTGCAGTATCATCCATGCCAGAGATACTAACTTGCAGGATCATCCCAGATAAGTATAAGTTTAGCCAGAATCAGTACGTTCTACGATCTAAGTAAATGGGAAACAGATGGTTAAGGCAGCAATCCCTAATTAGACTAGGACGCGGATTGGGGAATCTAAGAATAAAGGTCCGGTCCTAGAGGCAGGATAGATTCATGATGAAGGAAGACTCATGAACTTGCCGAATACACACATCTACCCGTTCCAAGCAATCCAGGAGACGGAAGCCAAGAGCCGCAGCAAGGATCTTCTTGAACTGTTCACCGTGAGGTATAGTCCAGGGGCAGGGCTGCTTAGAAGACCGAAAGAGTCTGCAAGCAAGCAAGCTTTGGCAGAGCGAACTTTGAAGCAAGTAGCCGAGCCAAAACGGAGGTGGAGTTTCAGGGAGAAAGGAACAGCAAACCATTTGTTTAGGATAGCTAGCATAGTTAGGGTTAGGATTTGTCTATTGTCTATTTTATGTGTAAACTCCCCCTGTGTGTTTTAACCTCTTCAATTAAACCTTTATGTTTTATAAGCTGGAAGTCTGAACGAATCTCTGGGCAGTAGAGACTCGGTATGTGCCCTCCTCATCTCTCCTAAGATGAG
>NW_015173783.1:157535-158972 GCF_001447785.1 Gekko japonicus
TCTGCCTGAGACCCTGGAGAGCGGCTGTCAGTCAGAGCAGGCAATACCAACTTTGACGGACCAACGCTCTCATTGAGTGTAAAGAGCAGAAACTACGCCATAATGGTGACTATGCTTCATAATGAAGTTGCATTACATATAGTCCTTAAGTAGATAGCAATCACACAACAAAAAATGTGATCTTGTGATGTAAATTAAGAAAAGTCCCCTTCTTGTAATGCTGCAGAACAGTTTTCAGAAAACAGTGTGCCGGCTAATGCTATAAACAGAGGGCTTTGCGCCAGATTATGAAAAGACTGTAAGACTGGCCCTGACCTGGCTGGCCCAGGCAAGCCCGATCTCACCAGATCTCGGAAGCTAAGCAGGGCCGACTCTGGCAAGTCCTTGGAAGGGCGACCTCCAGGGGATACCAGGGCCAAGAGACAGAGGCCGGCTCCGAACGTCCTCCGTGCCCCAGTAGGAATAGCCAGAGGTCGCCAGAATTCCAGGCACGGGCACACACACTCACAAATGCAAAAATACAAAAAAAAGACTATAAGACTGGCTTGCTTCTTATATAAATGCAACGTTATAAACAATAGGGAAGCAGCCCCAGAGGAAGACTTACAAAGAATCTCCGGCTAAGGAAAATTAACCACGGAACGGGCTTACATCTGGATGCTCATCGGTTCATTCCAGTTCATTCCAGAAGTTGTTCTGCAGCATTACAAGGCTGGGACCAGTGTTCCCTCTAAGCTGAGTTAGTTAGTTTCTTAGCCTCCGGCTCACACATTTTTGTCTTAGCTCAGGAAAGATGGCTCCAGAGCGAACTGATTTCTGCAGAAGCCAAATCGCTCGCTCACAACTTTAATGCCAGCAGCTCCCAAAGTAGAATTTTTGCTCATAAGACTTCAAAGCTTAGAGGGAACATTGGCTGGGACTTCTCTTAATTTACATCACAAGATTCCGTTTCTGTTGCATTATCGTTGTTCTCTACTTAACATGCAAGGACCACACGCGACTCCATTATGAAGCACAACAGCCATTATTCACAGGGATGGTTTCGTTTCTACCTGTTCGGGGTAAGGCAGCTCCATGCGGGCTGGAACAGGAGGACCTTAGGAGGAGGGAGACCGGAGAGGGAGGCTGGTCCTTGGCGGAGGGCCATCCCAGCCCTGACCAGCAACCAATGCACTGACCTGGATGATGCACATATTGGTATTCCTTTATTTATGCTCTCCTCTCCCCAGTTAAGAATCCAAGCCGCTTTCGAGCATCATTCCCTCCTCCTCCGTTTTCTCACAACAGCAACCCTGTAAGGTAGGCTAGGCGGAGACTTTGTGATGGGCCCCCGGTCACCCGGCGGACATCCATGGCAGAAGGGAGGATTTGAACTCAGAGTTTCCCAGGATCCACCTCTCTGTCCTTACATCACACTGGCTCTTGACGCCGGACTGC
>NW_015173784.1:0-24833 GCF_001447785.1 Gekko japonicus
TTTTAATTTGGAAAATGAAATAAAGTATCCAAACAAAAAAAAAAGACTTAACTTTTCAATTAACTGTGGCGGGGGGGGCGCGGGGGGGCGCTAAGACTTTTTCCAGCAGCCGATTCCAATTCCCTAGCATTTGGTCTGCCCTATGGCAGAGCTGTTATAGACTGAATCATTCTAAACAATTGGGCTGGGCGTGAGCTTGCAGACGCTATCGTAGCCGCATAGAACTCTCTCTTAGCTGCTTTGACTGCCATCTCATAGGATCCCATAAACGTCCTATAAGATGCTCTTGTAGCTTCGTCTCGAGCACGGCGCCACCATCTCTCTAGCCGTCTCAGCTCTCACTTCATAAACGGCAACTCCTGGGTAAACCAGGGGGCAAGCCTAGAGTGAAGGCGCAGAGGGCGCCAGGGAGCGATCTCGTCGATGGCTGCGGAGAGCCGACCGTGCCAGTCCTCCACAAGCTCATCCAACAAGACGGCAGGGGGCATCGGGTCCCACAGGGCCATTTGGAGCTGCACTAGGTCCATTTGGCTCCACGGGCAAGCTAAAGTACACTCGCCGCCTAAACAGGGTCGGGGTGGAACATTCAGACGGGCCTTCAGGGCATGGTGGTCCGGCCATGGTACTGCCAAAGCAGTAATCCAGCCCACTGTTACACCAGCTGCGAAGATCAAATCAAGCGTGTGCCTGGCCCGGTGAGTGGGGGTCGTTACAAATTGGGAGAGTCCCAGTGCCGCCATGGACGACACTATGTCCGCTGCCTGGATGGAAGCCGCATCATCAGCATGGACATTGAAGTCACCCAGGACTATTAGCCTAGGGTGTTCCAGCGCCCAGCCTCCATCAGGAACGGCAGGCTATTGGCTGGTGCATTAGGTACACCAGCCAGATCGCCACACTCTCCTCAGCCTCCCACACCGGGCCGACACACGCAATGCCCATGATCTCCAATGACAGGAGCGCCCTGAAGGAGTAAGCCTCCCGAATGAAGATAACCACTCCTCCCCCCCCGCCCCCTAGTCCGCGATTGGTGAAGGACCGAGAACCCAGAAGGGCCAAGCTGTGAGAGAGCGGCAGTCTCCCCGTCCCACACCCAGGTCTCTCGGTCACGCAGTGGAGTAAAGCCTCTCCACCGAAGTTATTCCTCCAAACAGAAGCTGCCTCCCTCATCAAAGGGAGGGGACACCTGGCTCTCATGCTAATAATACGTAAGCAGACAGGTAACTTTAAAGTGGCTCTGCTGAAGCTGCAATCCATAACTCTGTTGAACAGGAACTTTTACGTTTTTCAAATTTAGACAGCCATCCTAACCCTACAGGTTTTTCTGATGTATCCCTTGAGATTTGGCGGTGGAGCGTAGGGAAGGCAGACTTTGGGAAGGAGAGTGAGCTCAGCTTCCCTTCCAAAGCTGCTGTTTCTTCCAGGGGTGCCAGGGATCATCTGCAACTCCAGAACTCCAGCCCCCACCTGGAGGTTGGCAACACTATGATGTATCTCCCTTCCTTGTCCACTTAAGATTCCAGTCTGCAACTTGTATTGGATACGTGAATCAAACAAACAGGACAAATAAAGGACACTATCTTGTTTGGTAATATGAGTGGAATACTACCAGCACAAATCCAGCCAAATACACCAAATCAACTGCTGTGTGCCTTGAGCTACTGGATTATCTGAATTTAATCCAGTACAACTGTCAGGACACACAGCAACAACGAAGTACACACTTGCAGGAAGGTTTTACTTTTATTGAAGCTATAGATGCATGAACGGGAACACTGTTAGGAATGACAGGTAAACTATGCGCACGGAAGGTTATAGTACATTCATATCAGCCCTATCCAATTAGTGTGGTTCCCGCGCACACGCCATGAGGCTTGAGAACCAACTGCTACCCAAAGCAAAACAGGCACGAGCTTCCCACGGCTCATCCTGGCTAAAGCCAAAGCAATCACCCTAGCGACTCCTCCAGCGGCCTTGAAAGATACTCGTTGCAGCAGAGCGGCAATTAAGCGCAGGAGAAGGAATGTGTATGAAAGGGAAACAGATGAAACACTTGGCAGCTTGCTGACAACAACAAAGGTGCAACTTTTAAATCAAGTTGTGTAACAAGACTCAGTTAAAAGGCTACCAAGCTCTCATCAACCAGATTCCTTACGAAAGCAGTCCAACACCAGACAAAACAGAGGAGCCTCCCTCCTCCAAGGTTTCACAATGTTTCCCTTGCAATTTTTCCCCTGATGTTATTCCAAACCCTCAGAGTTTACCCAAAAGAAAGGGACAGCATGACCATTAAATAGAAGAGGCACTCCCAGACCTGCTGCAAAAAAGAAAAGGAAAGGAAAGAGAGACATGCAGGAACTCTGGAGCAGACACAGAATAGAAGAGGCCATACTGGCCACCGCTCCCAACACCTGCCGACTTTGGGCCTTTCCACACTGAAGGACTTTGGCAAACAGCCCCCCAGCAGTGGCTCTCAATATGACCGACACACTCTCATTTAACATACATGCAATGTTGGAAATCTGGCCGGGGGGGGGGGGGAGGGAAGGCATTGAAGCAATAAGGCGTGACACTTAACCTGGGAACCTTCCCATCCTTCATACTTTCCGCTCCCCAGAGACGACTATGTTTCAGCAACATGCAGATTTCTTCATCTAAAACAGTTCTGTGTCACCTTCCCACCCAAAGAAGGGCCCCAAAGGAACTGAGGCTCTATCTGCAAAATCTGTAGAAAGTTTACCAAGACTTCAAAAGTCTAATTATCTCTTGGCATTTGGAACAAAGCTAAACACTTACTGCAAAACAGTATAGATAGAACAGCAATTAATCGTAGGTCTATTTGGTCTATTTACTAAATAAATTGTAGCTGTTGCTCTTTATTACAACATGCTAGTGAGTCAGTGGCCATGGTGGCTTAGAGGTTAAGATGCTGAGCTGCAGACCGGAAGGTCTGGAGTTCGGCAGTTCGAGACCCGAGTGTGCCATGTGACGGAGTGAGCTCCCATCTCCAGCCCCAGCTCCTGCCAACCTAGCAGTTTGAAAGCAAGAAATTGCAAGTAGATAAATAGGTACCGCTTCGGGGGGAAGGTAACAGCATTCCCTGCACCTTGGCGTTTAGTCATGCCGGCCACATGACCACGGAAACTTCTTCGGACAGCGCTGGCTCTTTGGCTTGGAAACAGAGATGAGCACCGCAGACCTAGAGTCGGACTCGACTGGCTTTCAAGCAAGGGACATCTTTAGTAAGTCAGTAATTCAATCCACTTTTAGTTCTAAAGAGATTTTTTTAAGATGACTAAACTGGCTAAATACCAAGTCGCAGTCACATCATTTGGAACGACAGACTGCCTGCCTTTTGACACTGACTTCCTAACCACAGTCAGCAGCTAAACATTTCAGTCAATTCTTACAACACCCTGCTTGGCAGTAACAAAAGACTTGCTTTTGACAGATGACAACCACAGAGAGGCCTGGGACTTTTGATACTTCTGCAAGATGAAGATCATAACCTAAGACCACAGCCACCACTCGTCCACCCCAAGTTTTAAAGCCTGGGCTCAGCTGGCTAGTGTACACAAAAAGAAACAGAAAAGGAGAAAACCATGGGTGGAGCCATCTATCATTCTCAAGGATAACACAAATGTAATGCTAGATATGTAAATTAATGATTAAAATGTACACCAATTTCTCAGCCAAATGTAATCTCAGGACTGCTTATAAAACTCTGAAGTTACATTTTAGTATTTCCCGAAGGAGAAAATGTTTCCTTGAAGAACGGTAAACATTGAAGTTCCTGAATTTAAAGTAACTTTTAAAAAGGCACTGTTATATTCATTTGATTCATTTATACCTCACCATTCTCCGTAAAGCAGCTTACATCATTCTTCTCTATTTCATCCTCACAACAACCCTATGAGGTAGGTTAAGCTGTGAGAGTGTAACTGGCTCAAGGTCCACTAGCAGGTGTCAGGATCAGACCTTAGCCTGACTATTGATCATGTATTTGTAACTGTGGTTCCCTGATGTACATAGCTTCGCACTGTTCTTGTTTACCCCGCTTGAGCTCTCTTTGTGCTTCTAATTCCCAAGCTGCATCTCCGTGCCTCCAGGTGCTGTCTACGCGGTCCTCCCCTGACACTCCTGAAGACACACATGTCTGTGTGAACTGTAGATTAGCTGCGCTGGCACCACTGGGAGAGGGAAGCCCCCACACCCCCACCACTCACAATTCTCAACTACACAGGCCTAGGATACCAGCTTTCAAAGACAGGCCCAAAGATTTCACATTTACTGTATATGGATGACTTGAAAAATCTATGGAAAGTCATAATCAGAGATTGATTCTTTGCTAAATAAAGGTCAAATATTCTGCAAAAATATAGCAAAGGAATTTGGGCTTGACAAGTGTGCAGCATCAGCCCTGAATACAGGGGAAACAGCTGAACAAGAAATCAAGATGCCAAACAATATCAAAACACTGAGCTTTGAAAAATACAACCAAGGAATACTACCAAAGAGTTTAAAAGACATTTCAAACAAAACTAAGTGGAGGCAAGACGGTAAAGGAAGTTAACATGTGGGCAGTCCCAGTCCTAAAATACGCAGCTGGCCCTCAACGCTGGATTACACTGTGAAGAAGTGAAAGGGAGTAAGAATTTTGCAACTATCTGCCACCACCACAGAGCAAGCTCCAAGATGAACTCTTAAAACTCTTAAACTCAAGATGAACTCTTAAACTGTTCTCAACACAAGACTTCTTCCACAGTCAGTCTCGTTGCCATCCCTGATGTTTTATCATCTCTAACTTCCCAAAAAATCAGAGGGCTAAATGAGCTTTTATATGAAGGAGTGGGAGTCTTCCAAATAATTTAGTCCACCACACGAATTGTCTCCTCATTTCAGGTGTCACCCAGAGCTTTAAGAGGACCACCAGCTTGTCAACAGGAAATTCCATCAGACCAGACAGAAGGCCACTTGGAACCATCATTTTCTGTAGGCTGACCATTTTAATAACCCTCACCCCATCTCCGCAGAGGCAGTGCTTTAAGCTCCTCTATAAGCAGATCTTTTCACATAATACCAGATCAAGATTGTTACCTGCTATGTAAAGGGCCAAAGATTAACTGGGATGGTCCCATGTAGGGATAGCCACAAACCAGCTCATGAACCAACGTCTGTGGCAGGTCAACCAGCATGAATTTTCCACGAACTTTCAAGCTGTTTGTGGTGATTCCTGAATGGACACATTTCCAGACAGACTGCCTCCACTCAATCTAAATGTTTACCAAACTTCAAAGCAACAGGGGGCGGATCTTGAAGGGCATGCAGAGAAGCATCTGAGGGAGATCCCATGAGATTCTGATGACTCTAGCTTGCACAGATCCATTCCATACACTCCTGAACCTGCGCCTGTGCCTGTCAAAATGTCTGTCATTTCCCCAGAAAGTACTTTCCGGGGGCACCTTCTTGAGGGGCCATGAGGCTTGAGCGGTCTGGGAGCAACATATCCATGGGACCGTCTCCTCCACTACGTCCCCAGAACAGCATTACACTCCCCACAGATGACAACTTACGGGTGGTCCCCAGCTCCAAAGAGGTCTGGCTGTCCCTGGCCCCAACCTGGTGGAACTCTATGCCTAGTACCGTCAGAGGCCTGCAGGACCTCATGCAGTTCTGCAGGGCCTGCAAGGCCAAGATGATCCACCAGGCTTTTGCTTAGGGACAGCGATGGTTGTCCAACCCACCCCCAGCCCCCCAAAATAAAAGAGACCAAAGAGAACTTAGGAAATGACCAAAAATCTTTCAGAACTCGTTTTTCAATTGTATAGTTAATAGTGACCACCTTGAATTTGAATTTGTCTTATGATATTTGATATTTTTATATTGTCTCTAAGACTTAATGCCATGTTGTAAATCGCCCAGAGCAAGTTGGGATGGGGCAATTAATAAGTCTTACAAGGGGCGGGGCCCGCGATACTTGCGGGGGGGAGGCAGAGGAAGCAGCAGGAGGAGGTAAGTACCCCCCATCCCGCTGGTTCCCCTGTCTCCTCCACCCCCCCTTGCCTTCCCCCCCCGGCTCCTCGCCGCTTCCCTTCCAAGCGGCGGGGGCAGCCTCGGTCGCAGAGCGTTCCATGCGCATGCGCACGGAACACTCTGGCACTTTTGGGGGGGATTTAAACATCCCCCAGAAATTTTTGTCACCATTTAGGATTTTTGTGCACACGTGGGGACTGCCCCACGTGTGCACAAACCTCTCCCTCCCCCCCAAGTGCCCCCGATGTCCGGATTTAAGGCGCCGCTCACCTTCCAGGCAGCGGCGGTGGCGGGCGCAGGGGACGCTCTATGGGTTTCGGGGGGATTTAAACATCCCCCCGAGGTTTTTTTTCACATTTAGGATTTTTGTGCACACCTGGGGACCGTCCCACGTGTGCACAAAAATCTCCCTCCCCCCCAAGTGCCCCCGGTGCGCGGATTTAGCTATCCGCACAGAGGGGGCAACTTGGCTATTAGATATATAGATTACGGGTGCCTGTTGTGAGGAGGGGAAGGGAAAGGAGTTTGTAAGCCGCTCTGAGACTCCTTTGGGTAGTGAAGGGCAGGGTATAAATCCAATCTCTTCTTCTTCTCTTCTTATTTATTTATTGGATTTTTATCTCGCTCTCCCGGCCCAGGCCAGCTCAAGGCAGCTTACAAATAGAATAAAATTCCAATATACAATCACACAAAATCACATAAATTAAAAAGTACAATGTTAAAACACAAACATGATAAAGTGCTAGCAACATTCCTCGCTTTACAGTTAGCTCTTCGGCCTTCTGCAGCTGTCTAGGGTGATTGGCTCAGGCAGTGTTTAAGGGACCAACGGGCCAGGGTTCTGCCAGCATAGATATTAGTAGTTGGCAGTAGAGGTATTACTAGTATTAGTGGTGGCAGCTCCAAAGGCCTGGCGGAAGAGCTCCATTTTACAGGCCCTGTGGAACTGTGAGAGGTCCCGTAGGGCCCTGATCTCTTCTGGGAGCTCATTCCACCAGACCGGAACCACCACCGAAGAAGCCCTGGTCACCACCAGTCTGGCCTCCTTACAGCTTGGGTGAGCCAGCCAATTCTGGGTCTCCGCTCGCAGCGTCCTCTGGGGTACATATGGGGAAAGGCGGTCCCTCAGGTATGCAGGTCCCTGGCCATAAAGGGCTGTAAAGGTAAGAACCAGCACCTTTAAGCGAATCTGGAATACTATAGGCAGCCAGTGCAACGTCTTTAGCACAGGCCAGATGTGCTCCCGAATCGGGATTCCCATCAGCAACCTGGCCGCAGCGTTTTGCACCAGCTGCAGCTTCTGGATTTGTGACAAGGGCAGCCACACGTAGAGGGCATTACAGTAATCCAATCTCGAGTTGACCACCACATGGATCACTGTTGCCATGTCATTGTGTTCAAAGAAGGGAACCAACTGCCTGATCAGCCAAAGATGGTAAAAGACCGACTTGGCAGTGGCTGCTATCTGGGCCTCCATTGTTAAGGAGGCATCTAGGAGCACTCCCAGACCGATTTCCCACAGCTGCTGCTCTGTGCTCGCTCCTCTCTTTGCCTCGATGGTACGTGTCAATTTCCCACTCGAAGCCGTGCGTCTGCATTTTGACCCGCGGCTTTGCCCGATTTCCCCCACAGTTTTGTGATCTTGTTTTTTGAGGATTACGAAACTGCAGGCAAAATCGGGCAAAGCCGCGGGTCAAAATACGGTCATGTGGCTTCGAGTGGGAAATTGACCCGTAACATCAGGGCAAAGAGAGAAGCGAGCACAGAGCAGCGGCTGTGGGAAATCGGTCCCAGACTCCTAACCTCCAGCACTGGCACGAGTGGTGCTCCATCAAAGGTCGGGAGCGGGATCCCTACCCTCAGACCGCTCCGACTCAGGCACAGGACCTCCGTCTTCGTCGGATTCAATTTCAGCTGGCTCAGCTTAAGCCAACCAACCACGGCTTGTAACGCCCGGCCTAGGTCTTCCGGTTTGGAGTCAGACTGGCAGTCCAACAGCAGATAGAGCTGGGTGACAACCCAGTCCATACCTCTGGGCAATGTGGGCAAGAGGGCGCATATAGATGTTAAAAAGCATCAGGGACAGCACTGCCTCTTGAGGCACTCCACATTCCAATGAGTGCCTCCGGGACAGCTGATCCCCCAGCGCCACTCTTTGTCCCCAACCTTGGAGAAAGGAAGCAAGCCACTGCAAGGCTAGTCCCTGAACTCTAATGTCGGCGAGGTGGTGGGTCAGTAGCTGACATTAGATCTAACAGCAACAGCACCGCCGATCCGCCCCAATCCAGATGCCTCTGGAAGTTATCTGTGAGGAAAAAACAAGCCCATGCTCTGAGGAACTGGGCACAATTATTACATGGCTCCCACACGAAAAACATGAAAGACTTCTAGGCGATGGATGCACGGACAAATTCTTCATCTAATACCTCTTATATTCCTCTGATTCCTGCTGCTGACTGGATAGCTTATTATGCCAACATATTCTCGAACCCGGCAATACTTGATTCCTCTGAACATCTGTAAATTCCAACAGTGGGGCTGGCCTGGCCTCCAGTAACTAAACAAGAGATTGTTGACTTTATATCTTCACTGAAATCAGGTAAGGCCCCAGGCCCTGACGGCATCCCTGCCGACCTCCTAAAAAGTAAGCCCGACTGGTAGTCAGAACCGCTACCTCGCTTATTCAGCTTAATTAATAACTTTGGGATACTTCCTGATTCTTAGCTAACTTCTGTTATTGGACCAATTTTTTAAAAAGGTAACCCAAATCTTCTCAGTAACTACCGTCTGATAAGTTGTTATCCACATTAGGAAAATTGTATGCAAAACATCTCCTGAATCGCCTTCTGACCTGGATGGCTAACAAAAACCTTCTGGGTAAAGAACAAGTGGTTTTTTGCACTGGTCATTTGACTCTTGACCACTCACTGACACTCGCTTTCTTAGCTGAGAAGTACTCCACAGCATTAGGTGAACAGACTCACAGAATCATAGAACCACAGAGCGGGAAGGGGTCCCAGATGCCATCTAGTCCAGCCCCCTGCCCAGCGCAGGATCAGCCTAGAGCAGTAATGGCGAACCTTTTAGAGACCAAGTGCCCAAACTGCGACCCAAAACCCACTTATTGATCGCAAAGTGCCAACACGGCAATTTAACCTGAATACTGAGGTTTTACTTCAGGAAAAAACCTCATACATTAACTTAAGATGATCCAAACAAAGTAAGGAAAGCAACCCAAAGGCTTTCATTTACTTAAAATTATTTGGCAGAGAATTCGACACTTTAATGATGGCCTGGGCCTGGCTGGGGCGATGGCACGCGTGCCCACAGGGAGGGCTCTGAGTGCCACCTCTGGCACCCGTGCCGTAGGTTCACCACCACTGGCCTAGAGTATCCCTGACCAGTGTTTGTCCAGCCGCTGTTTCAAGACTGCCAGTGTGGGGGGGAGCTCACCACCTCCCGAGGCAGCTGATTCCACTGTGGCACAACTCTTACTGCAGAAAAAGTTTTCCCTGAGACCCAGCCAGTACCTTCCCGCCCTGAATTTAAACCCATTCTTGTGAGTCCTCTCCTCTGCTGTCAACAGGAACAGCTCCCTGCCCTCCTCTAAGTCAAATACTTCAGGAGAGCAGTCCTGTCCCCCCTCAACCTCCTCTTCTCCAAACT
Organism: Gekko japonicus; assembly: GCF_001447785.1. Taxonomy (NCBI): domain Eukaryota; kingdom Metazoa; phylum Chordata; class Lepidosauria; order Squamata; family Gekkonidae; genus Gekko; species Gekko japonicus. Next base: position 9,700 of record NW_015173784.1, read on the forward strand.
GAACATTCCCAAGATGTCCCTCAGCCTTTCCTCACAGGGCTTCTTGGTCTCCAGGCCCCCCATCATCCTCGTCACTCTCCTCTGCACCCTTTCGATTTTGCCCACATCCTTTTTGAAGGGAGGCCTTTCTAACTGCACCCAATACTCCAGGTGTGGCCTGACCAATACAGTGTACAACTGAACGGTCACATCTTGTGATCTGGATGTTATGCCTCTGTTGCCGTATCACACTTGGCTGCTCGTATTTAACTTTCAATCCACCTGTACCTCAGGATCTTGTTCACACACACCACTACTCAGAAATGTATCCCCCATCCAGTATGGGTGTTCCTCAGTTTTGTTACCCAGATGTAGAACTCGGCACTTATCCTTGTTAAATTGCATCTTGTTCACATCCGCCCACTGTTCCAGCGTGTTCAGACCTCAATGAATTCTAGCTCTATCTGCTGGTGTGTTCCCAATTTGGTGTCATCTGCAGATTTAATGAGTAGCCGTTTCATACCCTCATCCAGATCATTTATAAAAATATTGAAAAGTACCGGGCCCAGAACCAAGCCCTGTGGCACCCCACTGGGTACCTCCCTCTATTCAGATGAAATGCAACTGGCAAGTATTCTCTGAGTGCAGTTCTCCAACCAGTTCCCTATCCACCTAACTACCCTAGAGTCCAGTCCACAGTCCTCTAGTTTACCCATCAGAGCATCATGGGGAACCCTGTCAAAAGCTTTATTGAAATCCAGGTAAACAACAGTAAGCTCGTCACTCGATCAAAGAAGGAAATGAGGTTGGTCTGACAGGACGTGTTGGTGATAAAGCCGTGCTGACTTCCCTGGATCACCAAGTTGTCCTTTAGATGCTCACAGATCAATCTCTTTAAAATCTGCTCCAGTATCTTCCCTCGGACAGAAGTCAGACTGACTGGCCTTTAGTTTCCTGGGTCATCCTTCCTCCCTTTTTTTGAAAATTGGGATAACATCGGCCCTCCTCCAGTCTTGTGGTACATCTCCTGTCCTCCAAGAGGTCTGGAAGATGATGGGCCAAGGATCTGCAAGCTCTCTAGAAAGTTCTTTGAGCACTCTTGGGAGCATACCAGCTGGTCCGGGGGATTTATACTCATTCAGTATAGCCAGGTGCTTCTCAACTACCTCTCAGCCAGCAGCCCAGATGCCATGCCTTGCCTACGTCCATCTCTAGATGACACAGTCAACGTATGGATTTAAGCCAGCACAACAACACTGTGTCATACACAAGTAACATTTTTAGAGTGATGGGCTTATATTAATGCCACCACCGCCTTTAGGACATGCATTTCTTCTATCCCACAGATCAAACTTCTTTGCAGATTTCCAGTGGGCGTCAAGTGGCACCCACTTCTTCCTTCCATAGGGAAGGCAGAGTACAGAGATAGACATACAGATGTGTTAGGTGCCTTTGCGGTATCACTGGATCCAACTAAAATGCAAAAAAGGGGAGTTTTGCAGCATGTTTTAAAGAAGAGGAATGGTATATTCATATAAACACATAGGGCACAATAGAACAAATAGGCACAATTTCAAGCCCACTGTTTACCAAAAGGTATATAGAACCCATCAATGGTGTGTGTGTACACACATATATACACACAGCTCCTATCTCTACCAAGATGATATTATTTTTAAAAATTTCAAAATACAGTGCATGTTGCAAACCTTAATGCCAGTTCCAGATATCATGGTATCAATCTGACCATCTTAACGGATATATTGCCCTTTTTAAACAGAAGTTTAAGTAAACAATGTTGAGGTGCAGCCTACTAAACTTTGAAAAGAAAATAATTATCTACCATATTTTTTACAGAACTCTTAAGTTCAAATAAAAATTTATCACGAACACTGAATAAAATATAAGGTAATGATCTCCTGGATCAGGAAAGAACTGGTTGTGTTTCTGAGACAATACTGATTCCAGTGTTATTTTATTCAAGCTTGACACAAGCCCGTATCACAAAAGCTGTGAATTCGTTTTCCGTTTGGTTGGAGCAGCAAGATCCGACTTAATGGTTTTAAGATCATGCTGGGGTTGGCCATATGGCTGGGTTTATACAGTGATCACAGAGAATTGCTCCTGGAAAGCTTCACTGCATAAGAAGAAACTTATTGCTATATTTAACATTAATCTACTCCCATCCAGAGCAGACAATTCATATGGGCAGTCTTAAAGTCTCGTTAAATGTGCGTGATGCCTGCTCTTTATCCCAGGCTCTATTGGAAAGGACCATACGGATTTGGGGATGAAGTGGCATTTGGCTAGCTCAAAGGATTGGTAATAGGATACACTACTTTGCAATGCTGGTCTGGTGGTTTAACTCAAGACCAAGCTCATAGTCATGAAAAAGTAGTGTCCTAACAGCTGTGATCTCCAAGATATGAACTCAGCAGAAGTTACAGAAACAGTCATATTTTACATTGCTTTTGTATGGAAAACCAGTTGGACATTTTGAAAAATTACAGAGCTCTCCCCCCCCACACACACACACAAAAGACAGTCAGAAGACCTGACTAGTTGTGTGAAACATATTTTAAAACTCTCACTCTACAGAAACAGAACGCTATCCAAAAAAGACCGAGGGACTATGGCATTTTGTTTAATTCCTTATTCTTCTTTCTCACCTTTTTTGCCCCTATGGAATTCAAAGTGCTATGCAAAGCACTCCTAGGCAGCCTATAAAGGTCTAAGCAAATGTAAACCCGCTTCAGCCAGGTTGTTGTACTATGCCTGGGGCAAGATAGAGCAAAGCTATGAGAATCACTGAGTCATGTGCTTATGACACACCAGTTTCAGCTCAGGAAGGAGATATATGAATGAATTTGTCCAAGCTAGCATACAATTCAGTATGGGAATAACACTGATAGTCATTAGAAAACCACATGTACGGGTAAATAACATTATGCACAACGGCAGCAAATTTTTCCAAAATATTTCAATCCCTGATGTCTGTCTTTTTGTTTTTTGCTGCTGACAACAGGCTCTTTCCATAGACAAACTGTTTTATGTAGGACAGCGGTTAGAGTGGCTAGGACTTAAGAGGTATTGGTTCGAATCCTCACTTATGGGATGCAGGGCCAGTTACTCTCTTTCAGGAAAACTCACCTCACAGAGGGAATAAAATGAGGAGGAAATATATGCCTTGCTAAGTTCCTTATGAGAGCAGCAGGATAAAAACGTACACGTTTACACCTGAATAGCTTATTGAGAAGAATCTCAGAGATTAATTGGCTGAGATTTTGTTGATTAAATTTGCAAGAAAGCTGAATATGCATAAGAAAAAGAATATGGCTTTTGGACTTAGTTACTCAGACTTCCAGCTGATTTCAATGGTGCCTACTCGCAAGGAAATTTCCAGCACTGCAGCCTGCTCTAAAATACCTCTAATAATCTTTTACCTTTGCCTAGCCACCTCCTGCAAGAAGGAAGTCAAAGACCAAAAATGGCACGAATGCCCAAGAGAACACCAACCCTCTTTTGTGCATTTAAAGGGAGGCTTGACGAGGGAATGCCAGTCATCATTTCAGAAGGGGGAGAGATAAAGGGGGAATACAATATTTAAAATGGCATCTGATTAACTGTGGAAACTTTTTAATGTGGGTGTGTGACGACCCCTTATATGGGGAAGCCTGGTTCCACTTTAAAAGTGTTCTTTTTATTTTGTTTTATTGGGGATATCCGGCTGCCACCAGGAAATTTAAGGCTTTCCAAACCTTTATACTATACTGTTTCTATTACTGGGTAGGTAGGTCGAGTTTAAGGCTTTTCAAGGTACTAAGTGTTTCTGAGGAAGGATTCCTTTCAGCTGGTATGTTTAAATAAAAGTAGATTTATTGAAATACTTCATAAATAAAAAGGTATAACAAAGTAATTGGTAATGTGAATATTCTGATAAATTGTTTGGTGTCTCACACAAGCCCTGCTCCCTTCCTCTACAGGGATTTAACAGGTAACTTTGTAACCCTTTAACTCAAGATCATCTACGTTTCTTGTTTCCCTCCAGTCTGTCACTCAGACTTTCATATAATTTCTGTTCTCTTAAACTTTACTTTACTGTTTCATATACATTCAACTTTTTTCCATACACAGAACTAACTCCTATATCACACACAAGACTGCTTCTCTCCCAGACTTCAGAACAAACTACTTAACAACTGTCTTCCTCAACTGTGTCAGCAAGCTGCCATTCTGTTTTCTGTGACCTCTGTGTACATATCCTTTCCCTGTTACACCCGGCTTGGTTTCTATCATCCTGCTCCTGCGTTGGAATGCAAAAGATAACTGCTGGAGGTTGTGTGGGGGAGACGATGCTGTAATGCTTGCCTATTGATTTTCCCAAGAGTACTGCACCTGTGTTTTGTCTGATATTCTGCCTGGTTCCCATGTACTGGGCGCGCAACCGTTTCATTAGCCCGCCAGCGGGAAAGCTGTTCATTGGATCTGTATCTGTTTGAAGTTCCTTTATTATGCTTGACCTAACTGTGTATCCCCAGTTCTAACAAAGAACGTGTTTGAGTATGTCTTCAACGCTTTGAAATAAATTTTGCTTTTCTTGAAAACGTGGATTTATTCTCGATGCTTGGGGATCCAACATATTGTTAGAACTCCCTTTCTCCTATCGTTCCGAATCTGGCAAGATCATGAGCGGAATTGAGGGAAACCTACCTAACACGGAGGGGGACTCGGGATCGGTCCCACAAACCTCCGCGTCTTTGGTGTTCACGACTGCAGCCTCAATGGAGGGTGCCGTGGGGGGAGCGATTCCCCGCCTGCCTGCACATCTGTCTTGGCCGCCTCCGACCCCTTCGCAATGGGGTCCGCGGAACACTCACCAGCAGGATGATTGGACTATGTACAACACCCAAGGCACCCGTGAGGTGTACTCCCGTCGGGGGAGCGGATTACGTGAGAGTCTGTTTGACAAGGGATTGTTCCCGGAACCTGGGTCTACCTCGGAGAAGGGGAGCCCCAAACAGGACCTCGAGGAGTGGATGTTCGAGCCGTCGGGACCGAGTGGTCACGCAGAAGATGAGGAGGGCACCGGAGCCTTCCAAACGGAAGAGGACTATGACCCACCCCCGGACTACCGCCCTCGGGACCCCATCCCGGAGGAAACTACCGGGGAACGACTAGCAGAACTGGAAGACTCGGTGAGAGACTTAATGCGGGCATTCCAGGATGTGATGGAAGGTCTGCCGGGAATGATGGACGTTAGAATGGCTAATTTCCTTGACGCACACGCCGCGCAGCAACAAGCTGTCCCTGCCCCGGGAGTTCCCGCACCGCAGGTGCCTGCTCAGCCGCCGACGGGACCTCCGCTGCAAGTACCGGGAGTTCCCGCGCCGCAGGTGCCTGTCCAGCCGCCGGCGGGACCGCCTCAGCAAGGGCCTGTGCAACAGCCGATGCCGGGGGGTCCGCCGGGACCGGGTCTGCCGCCACCGATGAGGCCAATGCCAGCGGGGCCACCGGTTGTACCGGGTTTCCCTCCCAGGGGAGTCCCGGCTCAGCTGGGCCCGTTGGTAAGGCCTCCACGGCCCAGACCCAAGGATCTACTGGAGGCTACCTTCGACGGCAACCCAGATGAACTCGCTTTCTTCACGGTGAGGGTGCATAAATTCGTAGAAGAAAGTCGACACCTGTTCCGAAATGAAGCTGGTCTTATTGATGTCATCTCGGCAAGACTGAAAGGAGACGCCGCCACATGGTATGTTGGACTGCACAACGACCGCGGTCCGGAACTTTTGAATTTGCGAGCATTCATGTGGGCGCTGAGGGCGAGATTCGAAGATGTCAACGCGAGTCAAAGAGCTAAAGCGTTCCTCCGGACCTACCGCCAGAACAAGAAGTCGGTTCGCGAGTACACTCTGGAATTCCACAAGCAAGCAGCTAAGCTCCGAGACTACCCTGATCATATATTGGCTGAGATGTATCGCTTGGGTCTCAACGCAGACATCCGAGAAACGGTTCTGAAAACTGTCAACCCTGTCTCCCTGATGGCCTGGACCCAAGAAGCTGAAAATGCAGAAGCCCGGCTCACCACCATCAAACTCGAGCATTCATGTGGGCGCTGAGGGCGAGATTCGAAGATGTCAACGCGAGTCAAAGAGCTAAAGCGTTCCTCCGGACCTACCGCCAGAACAAGAAGTCGGTTCGCGAGTACACTCTGGAATTCCACAAGCAAGCAGCTAAGCTCCGAGACTACCCTGATCATATATTGGCTGAGATGTATCGCTTGGGTCTCAACGCAGAAATCCGAGAAACGGTTCTGAAAACTGTCAACCCTGTCTCCCTGATGGCCTGGACCCAAGAAGCTGAAAATGCAGAAGACCGGCTCACCACCATCAAACTCGACCTGGCTGCTACGACCAACAGACCCGCCGCTGTCGGTGCCTCTAAACCCAAGACTCAACGCCTGTCGGAATCGGCAAGGGAACTACGGATGAAGATGGGGCTCTGTCTCAAGTGCGGGGAGAAGGGGCATTTCGCTGTGGATTGTGGCAGCCGTCAAGTCAAAGACAAGCCGCCTACCCCAAGCCCGAAGACACCGCTGTCGGGGAAGAAGGGGATGGCTAAACCGCGTTTCTCCAAAGCTCTGCAGGCAGCCCAAGGTTCGGGGGAAAATGAACCGGCTGCCGCCGAGTCCGAAGAAGAGCTGGTGGCTGAAACGGCGGAAAACGACAACGGCCTGTTGTGAGAGGCGCAAAACGACAAGGCCATTCTAATGCTGCGCCCAAGGTGGTGAGAGAAACCCCTTCCCTATTTTTCGTGACTGTCTCCTTAATGAATCCGCTCCTAGGAACCCACGTTAGGGTAAGAGCGTTGATTGATTCTGGGTGTGGGAGGGATCTCATCAGCCCTAGAGTGTTAGTTGCACTGGAAGCGGGGATAGTCCCCTTGAAGTCCCCCATCATTTTTACTCAGATGGATGGGGCACCCATGGAACCTTGTACGCACGAGACTATGGCTTTGCGGTTGGGGGCGGGAGATCATTGGGAATCCAGGTCCTTCATTGTCACCCCTAAATCGCAGTTCGACTTAGTACTGGGGAGTCCCTGGTTGTTTACCCATGACCCTTACATCTTGTGGGAAGAAGGGGTTGTCAAATTTGTGTCGGCTAAGTGTGTGGATCACTGCTGGGTGGATTCGTGGGGGGACCAGCCGACCACACAGTTCCCCTGCGGCACTTTGCAACCGGAAGAGTTAGCTTCTTTGCCTCGAGAGTATAGAGACTTGGCAAAGGTGTTTGGCGAAGAGGAAGCTAACGAATTGCCCCCTCATCGCTCGACTGACTGTGCTATTGAACTTTTGCCTGACTGTAAATTACCCAAAGGTAAAATTTATGCGATGGGGCCGGCTGAAAAAGTCGAACTGCGGAACTTTATTGATAAAAACCTAGCCCGAGGTTTCATTCGCCCGGCTTCCTCCCCTTTCGCCGCGCCTGTACTTTTCCGAAAGAAGAAGGACGGGGGGCTTAGGTTGTGCACTGACTATAGGGGTTTGAACGCTGTTTCTTTGTCCAATGCTTACCCCCTCCCATTAATTAAGGACTTGGTAGCTGAGGCCACCAAGGGCAAGATCTTCTCGAAACTTGACCTCCGGGATGCATATTTCCGTGTGCGCATCCGGGAGGGGGATGAAAGTAAGACTGCATTTAATACCCCTTTGGGGCAGTTTGAGTACCTCGTTATGCCCTTCGGCCTTCAAGGGGCTCCGGGGGTCTTCATGAACCTAATCAATGAGGTCCTACATGAGTTTCTATTCAAAGGAGTGGTCCTTTACCTTGATGATGTGTTGCTGTACTCTCAGGACCTCCAGTCGCATATTAAATTGGTGCGCCAGGTCCTTAAGCGACTTTATGAACACCACTTGTTTGCTAAGCTGTCAAAATGTGAATTCCACAAGACATGCATTGACTTTTTGGGATACCGCATCTCTGGGGGGAAGGTTGAAATGGACCCTGCTAAAATTCAGGCTGTACTTGACTGGGAGCCCCCCAGGACCCGCAAACAATTGCAAATGTTCCTCGGATTTGCCAATTTTTACAGAAATTTCATCCAGAATTTCGCGCAAATTGCCCTTCCCCTGACTGAGTTGCTAAAGACCAAAGGGAAGGGTTTTGATGCTACGAAACCTGGCGCCCCGCTTAAATGGTCCCCTGCTTGCGCAGAGGCTTTTGAGAAACTTAAACTGATGTTCACCTCCGAGCCGGTGCTGGCGCGCCCTGATGAATCTAAGAAGTTTATTGTCCAAACTGATGCCTCGGATGTGGCTATGGGGGCCGCTATTTTGCAAGAAGGGGAAGATGGTCGGTTACATCCCCTGGCATTTGTGTCTAAAAAGTTTTCTGATGCCGAACGAAACTGGGGGATTTGGGAAAAGGAAGCGTCAGCGATCCGGCTGGCTCTCTCCACTTGGAGGCAGTGGCTGGAGGGGGCGCAACTGCCGTTTGAAGTCTGGACTGATCATAAGAATCTGGAGATGCTGAAATCCCCCCGTTCTCTCAACGCTAAGCAACTTCGTTGGGCGGACTTCTTCGCTAAGTTTCGATTCACACTTCGTCATTTCCCGGGGGCGGCTAATTCCCTGGCTGACGCGCTTTCACGCCTCCCACAACATGACAGTCAGCGTGAGATCATCATGGACTCTGTTTTTTCCCCCTCCCATCTGGGGGGGGCCGTGGTCACCCGGGCGCAAGCGCGAACGATTCCACACTCTGATGAGACTTCGCCTTCCCTGTTCCCTGTGGGAGGGGGGGCCTGGGTCCAGAAATATCTTTCTGCTTTTACTGCTGAGGATGATGCCTCCCTTAAGACATTACCTGATTGTGTCCGTAGCCCTGAAGGTCTGATTTATTCTGGAGACAAATTGTATGTGCCTATTTCGATGAGGAGGGAGGTGATGGAGTCTGCTCACGGTTCGAAACTGGCAGGGCATTGGAGTTTCGTTAAATCTTTGCAACTCATCCGCAGACAATTCTGGTGGCCACAAATGCGCAAAGACCTCTTGATGTTTGTTAGGTCCTGCCAAACCTGTGCCTTAACTAAACCCAGGATGGGCAAGCCTCCTGGTTTACTGCAGCCACTCCCTACTCCGTCGAGACCATGGGAAGTGGTGTCCATGGACTTTATTACTGACCTCCCTGCGAGCAAAGGGAACACTGTTATTTGGGTGGTTGTTGATTTGTTTTCTAAGCAAGCTCATTTTGTGCCTTTTCCTTCCTTGCCTACAGCTCAGAGGTTGGCGAAATCGTTTATGTCCCACGTGGTGAAAATTCATCAATTACCTGCTAAGTTAATTTCTGACAGGGGGACCCAATTTGTTTCTAAATTTTGGAGGGAACTTCTTTCCATTTTAGGGGTCGAACAAGGGCTCAGCAGCGCGTATCATCCTGAAACTGACGGACAAACGGAAAGGGTTAATCAGACTCTGGAACAATACCTGCGTTGTTTTACTAATTATCAACAGAATGATTGGTGTGAATTATTGCCTCTTGCTGAATATTGTTATAACAATACGGTCCATAGCTCCACAGGCATGTCTCCTTATAAAGCTGTATCTGGTTACGACAGTCCCCCCCTCCCTTTCTTGGAGGGGATGGGCCAACGTCCTGTGGGGGATGCTGATACATGGTGTATGTCCTTGCAAAAAGCATGGCCTCTGCTATGCCAAACACTTGACGCAGCCAAGGCTGCTTACAAGACCCAGGCAGACAAGGGTAGGGTGGTGGGGTTTGATCTGAAACCTGGGGATCTTGTGTATGTCTCGACCAAGAACATTAAGATGCTGCGGCCTAGCAGAAAATTGGGATGGAAGTTCATTGGTCCGTTCAAAGTGCGTAAAGTCATAAATGATGTGGCAGTTGATGTTGTTTTGCCTAAGAATTTACGTGCCTTGCATTCTGTCTTTCACATGAGTCTATTGAAGAAGGATCCTGGACCGTCTCCTTGGAGACCAGCGACTACTCCTCCTCCGCCTGTCATATTGGAAGGGGATGAACATTTTGAAATCGCTGATATCCTTGATTGTAAAGTAAAACGTGGTAAACTCTGGTACCTTATCGAATGGGTTGATTTCGGTCCCCAGCACCGCGAATGGGTGGAAGAAGGGGATATTCGGGCCCCTTACCTGATCCGTAGTTTCCACAGAAGGTTCCCGGACAAACCGGGAGGTCTCCCGCCCAGCCCGGGAGTTCTCCCGCCCAGCCCGGGAGGTGTGTTGTAAGTGTATTTTAAGGGGGGCAGTATGTCAGCAAGCTGCCATTCTGTTTTCTGTGACCTCTGTGTACATATCCTTTCCCTGTTACACCCGGCTTGGTTTCTATCATCCTGCTCCTGCGTTGGAATGCAAAAGATAACTGCTGGAGGTTGTGTGGGGGAGACGATGCTGTAATGCTTGCCTATTGATTTTCCCATGAGTACTGCACCTGTGTTTTGTCTGATGTTCTGCCTGGTTCTCATGTACTGGGCGCGCAACCGTTTCATTAGCCCGCCAGCGGGAAAGCTGTTCATTGGATCTGTATCTGTTTGAAGTTCCTTTATTATGCTTGACCTAACTGTGTATCCCCAGTTCTAACAAAGAACGTGTTTGAGTATGTCTTCAACGCTTTGAAATAAATTTTGCTTTTCTTGAAAACGTGGATTTATTCTCGATGCTTGGGGATCCAACAAACTGTCAAACCTGTAACCGTAACTCTAGACTGACACACATACTCATCCACTCATTTTCATTTCCAAAACCCCTCCCCCTCTCTGTCAACCTCCCTCTCTCTGACACACACACACATAAAACAAGGAATCATTACAGGGTGGTTTTTAAAAGAACCAAGGGATCTAAAATAATGCAATAAGTCTTCTACAACAACAAGCGTTAACAATTCAGATTATATGTTATTCTAACAACGTTTATATGTTATACTAACAACTATTTTATGTTGGTTGACAAGCAGTTCTATATGGCTCCCAGAATTATGACTCATCCCCAGATCACAGGAATCCGTATTCCCCTGGGAAAAATGGCAGCGCATTGCACGGGGTGGCCTCTATGGCACCAGATCCCAGCTGACCTCCCTCCGCTCCTGAGCTCCACCCTCAAATCTCCAGGAATTTCCTTACCCAGTTGGCACCCTAATGCCATCAAGGGTGGAGAAAAAGCAGCCTCCCAACGGTCTTAAGGTAAGTGCACAGTTGCACTGACTCTGGCCGCACCCCCTACCCATTCTGCACTTTTCGCCTTTCCCAACATATTCTCCTTCAGAGAGGGAGTGCATCTTTGTAGAATCCCACGCCCAACATCTTTGCCTGTGTTATCTTATGAACGGTAGATAAACGGGACATGGGAGCAGCGGGTCACATTTCCTCCCATCTAATAGAGGGAAGAGTCAGTCTGCTGGCACAAAAGTCCTATCCTGTACTCTTTATTGGGACGGGCACGGACAAAGGGGGGGGGGATCCTGTTCTCCCACTCTCCTGAGGCACATCAGGACTCTTCCTCCAGCCCAATAAGTCCCATCCCACTTCTGGAGGAAGGGACCTTGGAGGAGGTTGCATCTTCCCTGATGCTTGAAATAACGATATGTCAACATTCACCTTTATATCCCTAAACTTTGTAGGCCCTTAGAGAATGTTAAAGTGCTGCACTCAATTTGCCTGCAAATTTGGAAAACGCAACAGTGGCCACAGGATTGGAAAAGGTCAATTTACATTCCAATCCCAAAGAAGGGCAATGCCAAGGAATGTTCAAACTATTGCACAATTGTACTCATTTCCCACGCAAGCAAGGTCATGCTCAAGATCCTACAAGCTAGGCTTCAGCAGTATGTGGATAGAGAACTGCCAGAAGTACAAGCTGGGTTTCAAAGAGGTAGAGGAACTAGAGATCACACTGCCAACATTCACTGGATTATGGAGAAAGCAAGGGAGTACCAGAAAAACATCTACTTCTGCTTCATTGACTATGCTAAAGCCTTTGATTGTGTGGATCACAACAAACTATGGCAAGTCCTTAAAGAGATGGGAGTACCAGACCACCTCACATGTCTCTTGAGAAACCTGTATAAGGGTCAAGAAGCGACAGTTAGAACTGGATATGGAACAACTGACTGGTTTAGCATAAGAAAAGGAGTACGACAAGGATGTATATTGTCACCTTGCTTATTTAATTTATATGCAGAGTACATCATGTGAAATGCCAGCCGGGATGAATCACAATTAAGATTGCTGGAGAAAAGATCAACGACCTCAGATATGCAGACGATACCACTCTAATGGCAGAAAGTGAAGAGGACCTAAAGAGCCTCTTGCTGAGGGGCAAAGAGGAGAGCGTAAAAGTTGGCTTGAAACTCAGCATCAAAAAAACCGAAGATCATGGCATCCGGCCCCATCACTCCTCGGCAAATAGAAGGGAAAGTCGTGGAAGTAGTGACAAACTTCACGTTCCTGGGATCCAAGATCACTGCAGACGGTGACTGCAGCCATGAAATTAAAAGATGCCTGCTCCTTGGGAGGAAAGTGATGGAAAACCTAGACAGCATAATAAAAAGTAGAGACATCATCCTGCAAACAAAAGTCTGTACCATCAAAGCAATGGTATTTCCAGTAGTAATGTATGGCTGCAAGAGCTGGACTATAAGGAAGGCCAAGCGCCAAAGAATAGATTATTTTGAATTATGGCGCTGAAGAAGACTTGAGAGTCCCCAAATCAGTCAATCCTAAAAGAAATCAACCCTGACTGTTCCCTGGAAGGCCAGATCCTGAAGCTGAAGCTCAAATACTTTGGCCACCAAATGAGAAGGGAGCACTCACTGGAGAAGGCCCTGATGCTGGGAAAGACTGAAGGTCAAAGAAGAAGGGGACGGCAAAGGATGAGATGGTTAGACAGTGTTATCGATCCAACGAACATGAGATTAAACGAACTCCGGAGCATGACAGAAGACAGGAGGGCCTGGAGTGATGGGGTCCATGAGGTCATGAAGAGTCAGACTCGACTGTGCGACTGAACAACAACAAAGAGACTTCCTTCCTCCTTACATCCAACTGTGAGCACTCTAGTCACCCCAGAGTAGCCTTGATGGTATCATTGGTACAGCAGTTGAACCATAAAAGACCATACAGAAGCACTACAAGGTACAAAATGCTCCTCTTCCTAACAAACAGCACAGATGGAAGCATGGCAGGATCAGGAGTAAACAGGAGGTATATTTTTTTAAGTTAACAATATCTTTTGCTAATATTTTCAAAATGCTGTTACCTATTCCGAGGTGGGGGGATACAAAAAGCTGTTTTATTGCATTGCTTTTCCAGTTTTGTAATCCACCTAGACTCTCAGTGAGAAAGGTGGACCATAATAAAAAATAAAGGAATACAAATGGTTACAGTAAGTTTATGTATATTAAATTTTATTATCACCTCACTGTGCTATCAATAGTTCAAGTTATTGGTATATTGTAACAGACACCTATAATCATCCAATTCCAAACCTTTCTGTGCCTTGTTTCTATCCCAAGCCTGGGAATTTTCAAGAGTGTTTGTTTTGGTTTATTTTTAGTGCTCTAATCTTTGATTACAGACCAGCAAACATCATAGTTGAGCAGAGAGAGCAAGTGAAAAGAAACCTACAACAGATGCATTCTGAAAGACCTCTGCTTCGACCAAGGCAGCTGCTTCGACCAAGGCGGGCTATTGAAGTGCACAGAGAATGAGTACAGACGCTGTGGTTCACAGCCTTTTCTGCAACTGAGGACTTATGGTGACTTAGTTCTGGGGCTGAAGCCTACTTTCTAACCCCCCACCTCACTGGGCACCGAACCTGGGTCAAGCCTGTGCAAGGAAACTGTGGCCTACATAAGACAAAAGGCAGAGACTGAAGAGCAGAAGGCTCCTAATTCAGTCACTGACTTTGTTGTTGTTCAGTCGCACAGTCGAGTCCCGACTCTTCGCGACCCCATGGATCATCTCCCTCCAGGCCCTCCTGTCTTCCGCCGTCCTCTGAAGTGTGCACAATTTCATGTTCGTTGCATCGATGACACTGTCTAAACATCTCATCCTTTGCCGTCCCCGTCTTCTTTGACCTGCAATCTTTCCCAGCATCAGGGTCTTCTTCTCCAGTGAGTGCTCCCTTCTCATTTGGTGGCCAAAGTATTTGAGCTTCAGTTTCATTATCTGGCCTTCCAGGGAACAGTCAGGGTTGATTTCTTTTAGGATTGACTGATTTGATCTTCTTGCAGTCCAAGGGACTCTCAAGAGTCTTCTCCAGCACCATAGTTCAAAAGAATCTATTCTTCGGCGCTCGGCCTTCCTTATAGTCCAACTCTCGCAGCCATACATGACTACTGGGAATACCATTGCTTTGACCATGCAGACTTTTGTTGGCAGGGTGATGTCTCTGCTTTTTATCATGCTGTTTAGGTTCGCCATCGCTTTCCTCCCAAGGAGCAGGCATCTTTTAATTTCATGGCTGCAGTCACAGTCTGCGGTGATCTGGGATCCCAGGAATGTGAAGTCTGTCACTACTTCCACGACTTCCCCTTCTATTTGCCAAGGAGTGATGGGGCCGGATGCCATGATCTTAGTTTTTTTGATGTTGAGCTTCAAGCCTACTTTTGCGCTCTCCTCTTTTACTCTGAGCAAGAGGCTCTTTAGGTCCTCTTCACTTTCAGCCATGGGTTGCTGTATTGGTCTGAAGCAACAGAACAATACAACGTTTGAGTCCAGTCTGGCACCTTTAAGACCAACAAAGTTTAATTCTGGGTATAAGCTTTCGTCTGCATGCACACTTGATCAGATACATCGAAACAGACTTTGCCAACCATTACATATAGGTGAATAGGCAACCTGAAAAGAACCTGGAAGAAAAAATAAACTTGAGACGATGCCCCATCCAAATGGCACTCAGAAGTGACCAGACCACAGTAACGTACCTCTGGTGTCTGCATACCTTTTATCTTCAGACCGAAAACAGTGCTTATCTCTAGGGTCACCCAAATACTGTCTCACCAAATCCAATATTACCTTGTTGAATTTTATCTGAAGTATCTACCAACCTTTTTGCCATCCCATATTGTGTACCTTGGCTCAACATGCCGCAGGTTTAATACAGTCTGAATTACATTCCTG
>NW_015173784.1:24904-33061 GCF_001447785.1 Gekko japonicus
GAAAGAATCTTACCCCACAATATGCTTGTGCCCTCCTCGTCTTGAGAGTTCAAGCCCTGATCTGGGCTGCGGCAACACGGGCAGTTTGTAGCAAAATAGTAGTGTTACCTGTGTGGATTAAAAGAGCATGATGACCAGACAAGAACATCTGCCTTCCGCACGGCAGTTGTCAGCACCCAGGGATGCCCCGCTGTGCATCTGGAATAATTAGGCACCAGGGAAAGACCGATATTGACGGATGCTTGTGTTCCCACTCTGCATTTCCAGACATTTGAACGGAGTTGTGGTGAACGGAAGCCGGAAGGGACGCGTGAACACAGGAGCCGTTTTAGCCATGGTATTTTTAATCTGTGTGCATAAGCGCATATGTGCATGTGCAACCGGATGAAAGAAAAAACCCACAGGACACTGTGCTCTGTGGTTGCCACACATCTACTGCCTGGACGCTCGACCACGGGTGAAGGGAGGCTGCCACAAGAGGTACCGCCTGATCACCCCTTCCCACTATGACTTTTTCCAGTGCAAAGAGCAGTGCCTCCGTGTGACTGCTGTCCTTGTGGATTATTTATTTATTTACTACAATATTCATATCTCAGCTTTCCTTGAGGCTCCAGACAGCTTGCAAATCATAATTTGAAATACTACAGTTTAAAAACAACGAAATGAAACACAACCCTGCTTTGCCTTCCTTCTAGATTTTCTAGGTGCCCACGCACCAGATCTCCCTCATCAGTGGCAGATCTTCTGCTGATGTTAGGGTCTGTAGCCATCTCGTATACAAAGGTAACCCTCTGCAACTGTTTTCTTAGCCATCTTCTTCCCACTTCGCCTCACTTCATTCTTACATCTGAGTGGGGTGACTTGTTCATAGTCTTGGCAATTGAAATAATATGCTCGTCCCAATCTGCAGATTCCCACACCTCGTTTTCAATTTTAATTCCAGCCTTGTGGTGGTAGTGCTCCATCAGCCAATCACGGATCTTTATTGCCAGTAGTGTGAATCGCTGCTTTTAAATTGGTGGTTTTCGGGGTTACTGGATCCTGTGGAGTGCTTAAGGGTATCACTCCTGGGAATATCAGGTTAAATGCCAATGTTAAAACCACAGCCAGCAACCCAACAGCTAAGAAAGGATAAGAGATGGTGCAGACTGGGTCCCCAACAGAGTTGCCAGCCTCCAGGTGACAGCTAGAGATCTCCTGGGACTGCAGCTGATCGCCGGGTGATAGAAATCAGTCCACCTTTGGCTGCTTTGGAAGGGGGACTTTGTGGCCTTACACCTCACTGAGGCCCCTCCCCTCCTCAAACCACCCCCCCCCCCAGACCTCCGGGTATTTCCCAACCCAGAGCTGGCCACCCTACATGAAACAAGGAATCTTTAGAAACTGAGAAATTCCTGCTCGACATCTCAGCATAGTATTCAGAGTGCAGTGGGATTAAAATTGACTGCAGCAACTCAAATTTATTTTCCAGTAATGAACAGTCTTGACACCTGTTAACCACATCTTAACAAGGAATCTAAAGCCCTCAGCAGTGGCACACTAGATTCCATCAGCGTCCACATGCATTCACAAGAGCCACAATATCATAATTCCTATTAACAATCAGAACAGGCTTGCAAATAAGTCAACAACAACAGCCTGCCTGCCTGCCTGTGTTTATGTTAAGTTACGTGAAACACATATAAGGGGGAAGTATGAAAAAGCTCACTGTCCACTTTAGTTCCGTACAGATAGCCATGTTAGACTGATACAGTAAAAATGAACAGGATTCTCCTGCCATCTTAAAGCAAGCCTATTTTCTCCCCATTTTAAAGAGCTTCTTGGCTTGATCACCTAGAAGCAATACTAGCAACCAGATGAGTGAATATTTTTAAGCCTGAGGTGTTTAGCCTCTAATTATATGAACTGGGTCACGTTTGTGCCAGTGAAAACGGGTGACATTTTTAGGTCAGATGCAACACAACTAGTCTTTGTAATCTACTATGCCAGGAGTAAGTTGTACACTGGAGCACTGTAATAAATAATTCACCCACATGATCTTCCCTACAGACCAGTAAACTGAAATGTCACATTTCTGCACGATGTTGGGATCCCAAATCCTAAAAGCTTGTGCAAGTCCCCAGTGGGAAAAAGAGGGGCAAACATTTTCAGCATCCTCCCACCCCCCGCGACCTTTTGTGGTGAACTCCTGCTGTTCTTTGCATGTGTCATCACGTACAGTGATGGAATGACTTTAGACTGCTCCGGTTAGACCTCACCTTGAGTATTATGTTCCATTTTGGGCAGAAGAGGGCAACAAAGATGGTGAGGGGTCTGGAGACCAAGTCCTATGAGGAAAGGCTGAAGGAGCTGGGTCTGTTTAGCCTGGAGAGGAGACGACTGAGAGGTGATAGGATAGCCATCTTCAAGTACTTGAAGGGCTGTCCTATAGAGGATGGAGCAGAGTTGTTTTCTGTTGCCTCAGAAGGTCGGACCAGAACCAACAGACTGAAATTAAATCAAAAGATTTTTCAACTAAACATTAGGAAGAACTTCCTGACAGTTCGAGCAGTTCCTCAGGAGGTGGTGGGCTCTCCTTCTTGGGAGGTTTTTAAGCAGAGGCTAGATGGCCCCATCTGACAGCAATGCTGATTCTGTGAACTTAAGCAGATCATGAGAGCGAGGGTAGGAAGGGTTGCCTCAGGGCTTAGTTCTCATGGCTCTTTCTTACATGCCCAGGAAATGCCAATCGCCACTTTGGGGTCAGAAAGCAATTTTCTCCAGGCCAGCTTGCCCAGGGTTCCTGGATGGTTTGTTGTTTGTTTTCTTGCCTTCTTCTGGGCATGGAGCATGGGGTCACTGGGGGGCGGGTGGGAGGGAGGTAGCTGTGAATTTCCTGCATTGTGCAGGGGGTTGGACTAGATTACCCTGGAGGTCTCTTCCAACTCTACGATTCTATGAAATGCAGCAATGAAATTACCTAGCAAGCTTGCTGGTCAGGAAGGGTTCCCATCAGGCTGCTGTTATCACACAGCGGATTCCAGCCCTTCTTGCAAGTGAACTCATTAACAGAGAAACAAATAGGAAGGGGCGAGTCTCCTCCCCCCCCCCCATAGTTTGAAGTCAATGGATCTGCTTGTAGGAAAGGGACAGAGCCTGCTGTATCACACAGCAGAAGTTGGAGCAGTTTCAGCTAATTTGCTCTATGAAAGCCAGACTCTGCCATCCTTCCTCAGTAATAGCCTGCCAGAAACAAGCACCTCAAGAAACATAGTGGGAAAGAATTTGTTTTCCCAAAGCCAAACCAGAAGAAGAGAATGAGTCAGTGACTGAACATAAAATCTGGACGTATCCCAAGAAAAAATGGTGGCAGAAATGCTTACAGACGTAGTGTGTGCCACAACGCCTCCTCCGTGGTAGAACCCGTGGGAGCTGTTACAGCAGACATAACCTCAGACAGAGCTGAATCCACCTACACCAAGGCTGTTTCCATTCTACAGCTGATCTATAAAAGGATGTTTCATTGTCTTAACAGTTTATTCAGCAGCTCTGTAGGTGCTATACAAAAATGTTTTGATACTTGTAAATCAAAATTCTCCACACACCTGTCATTTCACTTCCTTCCAATGGCTGCACCTTGATCCTATCCGTTATGCATTTTTTCATGTGATTTTATGCATGCGCTGGATTTCCCTACCATGTTAGCCTTATTATAAATTAGGAATAAGGCCCGTTGTGGAAATAAACACAATGAGTTCTAGAAAGAGGCTCTGGGGAGGTGCCCTGGCCTTGGGCAGTCAGCATCAATTTGCTGTGGCAACCTCAGCAGGGTATGATGACACAGAGTTTACTATTGTCTCAAGGGGAACTGATCTCTGCCATCTGAAGAGCAGTTGTAATTCTGACTGATTTCCAGACCTCCCCTGAAGATTGGCAACAATAGTTCCCCAGGAGGAAACAGCTAGTTTGGCTATGGCATTGTACCTGTCTTGGAGGTAGCAACCCTATCTCCTTCCCAGCCAACCATCAGCATACTGTTATCTGCCCCTCTGACTTCAGCTTTCCGTCTCCCTCCCACACCTGGAGCCTCTACCTAGGAAAAGTACAGTCTTTCTCCACAGTGGTGATCAAAGCAGCTCACATCATTCTCCTCTCCCCCTTTTGATTTGCACAACAACCCTATGAGGTAGGTTACGCTGAAAGTCTGTGAGTGGTCCGAAATCACCCACTCAACTTCCACAGCAAAAACCTGGGTCTAGGAGACCCTGCTCTGAAGCGCTAACTGCTATGCTTAGGGTAGCCAACCTCCAGGTGGAGCCTGAAGATTGCCAGGTATCACAACTGAACTTCAAACAACAGATCTCTTTCCCCCCTCCTGGAAAAAATAACTGCTTTTGAGGGTGGGCTCTAGGGCATTAAATTCAGCTGAGGCCTCTCCCCTCCCCAAACTCTGGCTTCCTTAGACTAGCTTCAATAGACACAGAATATCCAGTGTAGTATAGATGAGATTATGAAGATTTTTCCCCTTTTTGATTATTCATATTTCTTTGGTTTTATAGATTTATTCTTAATAAGATTTTATTAGGATGAAATGAAGGCCTGTTATATAGAAGGCCTTTCTTTGTAGGTCAGGGTATTTTTCCAGCTGACATTAACAGACAAGACAATAGCATTCTTTTGGTACAGAACAAGGTATAAGTGACATGATTGAGGTTTATAAGATTATGCATAGGAAAGAGCAGGTAGAGAAAGAGGTACTTTCCTCCCTTTCTCACAATACAAGAACTCGTGGGCACTCCATGAAATTGCTGAGCGGTCGGGTTAGAACGGATAAAAGGAAGTACTTCTTCATCCAAAGAGTGATTAACACTTGGAATTCACTGCCACAGGAAGTGGTGGCGGCTACAAGCATGGACGGCTTCAAAAGGGAATTAGATAAGCATATGGAGCAGAGGACCATCAGTGGCTATTAGCCACAAGGTATAGATAGGGACTCCGGGGCAAGTGATGCTCTGTCATCTTGGTGCTTGGTGGGGTCAACAGTGGGATGACTTCTAATGTCCTGGCCCCACTGGTGGACCTCGTAATAGCACTGGTATTTCTGGCCACTGTGGGATACAGAGTTTTGGACTGGATGGGCCTTTGGCCTGATCCAACATTGGCATCCCTTATGTTCTTATGTTCTTATAAGGTTCATGGTTTTTAATTGTTTAGGTTACAACTTCGCAGCGTCTGGGTCAAAAAGGATTTTTAGCTCCGCATCAGAGAAAAACACCTTTGTTTGGGTATGAAGAATCCTTGGTCGATATTATTCAGGTTAGGTCAAGTAAATACTTGATGCTGTTGTACAGACACACCTTTCCTTTAACCAATAAGGGACCTTTTATTGAAATGATGTTTAATTTTCTTGTAACCAATTATGCTTTTTGAATATTATTTTTATGATGATGGTATGATGATGTCATTTCAAGTATAAAACTTCATGTATTTTCTGGTTGTGCTCAGAAAGCAGTCAATTTTGACTTCATGTATTTTCTGGTTGTGCTCAGAAAGCAGTCAATTTTGATGGGCTATCTAGCCTAACGGTTTTCCGAGTCTGATTGCAATTAAACACAAGATTTTCCTCCTCATTTTGACTGGGAATCTATTTGTACAACACCAGGAATTTCCCAGCCTGGAACTGGCAACCCTAGTCGGGACTGACCCCAATGAGTTCCTCACAAAGGCCTGAAAAGGGTTTCCTTCCTTTGTCTTTTTACTGACAGAACCAAGCTTAGTCACCTAGCAACAGCTACTGAGGGAAAAGTTAGTCCCACAGGAGCCAAGCAGGAGAAGTGTCTTCATCAGGAGACAGCTGTTTTGGCAGTTATTCTGACAGGGAACAGTAGCAGTGGGCAGGGAAGAGGAGCAGACCCAGCACCCAGCCAATGGCACGCGAGTACTCGAGTGGCAGTTGATGGGCCAATGGCTGATGGAGTGCATAGCACAGCCAATGGGAGAGCAGGAAATGGCCAACGCGTAGGACAATTAAATATTACTATTTTCTCTTCCACTTGCCTCTTATCACCCACTACTACTTACAGTGTTCTGTTGCATTAAGACCACATACTACCCAAAGAGTTACATCTCTGGGATATCTGAAGAAAGCATCCTCACCTAACACTTCCACACAGGGCAGCAGTTCTCAAGGAATGCTTTCTCCACCAGTCTGCTTGCGGAGGAATCCCTGTGCATTGCAGAGGAATCTGGAACACCTTGTAGGGAGTACACACAGCTCACACAAGGTAATGACCAAGCCTGTCCTGTGTTCTGTACAAACTGAGAATGCATCCCAGAGTCTTCTAAAGCGGCAAACTGCAGGGAGCAGTTGGCAGGGGTGGCCCAGGCACTCTGTCTCCCAGGGAGGCATGGCTGCCATTCCACGGAGGGTCCGTGGGAAAGAGCCACAGCTTCAAAACATCTCAAAATAATTGTATTATAGCCCCATCCATGCCTTCTATGTAGTTTAGTATCTTTACCACTACTCCAATCCACATCATTCATTATTTGATACCTTCATATACACATAGTCTTTCATCACATCCATTTCATTTGTGCTCATGCGCTGGCCTCAGTAGAACCACATACACATTATTGAAAGCTAAGCATAAAGCCTGGGTATTTAATAAAATCCAATAACAGGACATACATATGCAATATTAAAAAGCATAAAAGCATCTTAAATTAGAATCTATGCACATTTACTTGAGAGCAACGGTCCCTCTTAAAATCACCAGGACTTTACATCCGCATAAGAGCAACTAGGATTGTAGCTGTCAGTCAGATACAAATTGAGCTTTTACTCTCAAAAGTTTTTACCCCAAAAAATCCTGTTGGTCTCTTAGGGTCCAACTAGACTCGAACCTAGCTCTTTTACAGTAAACCAACATAGCTGCCCTCTGAAACTGGGACTGTAGTTTTTATCCACGATTTGTAAGTGACATACTTCTCTAAAGGACACCTGGCTTTTCAAATTGTGCAACAGAGAGAAGACAGGAAGTGAGAGGAAATGAAAGAAAAGTGATCATTCAAGACACAGCAAAGGGGGAAAAACCTCTTTGACAGATTTCTAGCACATTAAAAATCAGACTAATTTATTATGGTTTAATGTTTTGTGGATTATAGTTGACCTTATGAAATATTTGAAAAATATATGCTTCGTCTCTATGGGACCGTCTCCTCCACTCTGTCCCCAGAACAGCATTACACTCCCCACAGATGACAACTTACGGGTGGTCCCCAGCTCCAAGAGGTCTGGCTGTCCCTGGCCCCAACCTGGTGGAACTCCATGCCTAGTACTGTCAGAGGCCTGCGGGACCTCATGCAGATGATCCGCCAGGCTTTTGCTTAGGGACAGCGACGGTTGTTCAACATGGCTGGCACCCCAATAAAACAAAACAAAAAAGAACTGAGGAAGTGACCAAAATTGTTCAGAATTCCAGATTTCCAATTGTCTAAATGTTACTGATGCTATCTTGAATTTGTTTTAAACTGGTTTTATTGCTATTAATTTTATTATATTTGTTGTTTGTCTATTGCTCCTAAGGCTTTATCGCCCAGGAGGGCCTGGTACAAGTTGGGGGGTGGGGGGGAGAGGAGGAGGAGAATTGTTGTTGTTTGGTGGTACGTACCTAAACAAGCAGAGAGAGAGAGAGAGAGAGAGAGAGAGAGAGAGAGAGGGGGAGGGAGAGAGGGGGAGGGAGGGAGAGAGAGAGAGAGAGGGAGGCAGCCTCACTCCAGGCATTTAAATAAAAACACCAGCAGACACAGGATGAAGCTTCTGTATTCCACCCCCCCCCACACACTTTTAAATGTTTGAAACATGGGATTTCTCAGAAGCACAGTTTCAGAAACAATGTCATCATACTGGACATTTCCTAAGTTTCGTGCAGCGGAGGGAAGACTGGAGAAGGGCCTGGGAGTGACCCAGACTCATGGAGGCTCCACTGGGTGACCTTGGGCCGGCCACACACACACACACACACAGAGGATGGAGCCAAACTCTTTACATGGCAGGGCGGTGGTGAGGACCGGAGAGCGGGGAGGAGACCGACGGCTGCCGCTCCGGGGACACGAAGGGAAATGGGCCCGCCGCCGCGGGTCTTGCTGCAGGGCCCCTCCCCCCCCCACCGCTCCGCG
>NW_015173784.1:33954-43451 GCF_001447785.1 Gekko japonicus
CCTGGGGGGCGGGGGGAGGGGATAGATAGGGTGCCCTGCCTCGGTGGTGGGGGGTGTGTGTGTGGCGCCCCCACCCTCCAAGGCCGCCGCCAAGAGGGAATGTGTGTGCGCGCGCGCGCTTCCCAGGAGACCCCCGTGCGCGCCTTCCTATCCGCCTAACCCCCTAACCCCTGGCTCCCTTCCCTCTTCCCTCTTCCTTCCCGCCAATAGCCCTCCCCGCCCGACTAGGGAGAGTGAGACATCTGGGGGGGGGGGGCGCCTTTCTCCTGAGGGAGGGGGGGGCCCCTCCCTCCCTCCCTAGGGTCAGTGTGGGGGGGGGGGTTTTTTGCCCTGAGCTGAATTTCACGGGGCTTCAGATGAAGCGTCTCCTCTCCCTGTCCCCTTTCTGCTTCTCCTGGTCCTTCTTTGCCCTCTGCTCTCCCGGGCCTCCCAAGTCCTCTGCCGGCCTGTGTCCTCTGTCTTCACCCACACCGCCACTGCTCTCCTGGCCTTTTGAATGTCTTCCTTTCTCAGCCTCCCTGCCGGACTCACTCCCCCCAGCTGCAGTTTCAGGGCCCTCTCAGTGTTCCGACTGGGATTCTCCTCAGGAACCCCTCCCTGGGCGCCTGTCCATCCCCGGTTGCTTTGACTGTTTGGCCGCGCCATGTCTGACAGGAGTTTTTCTTTAGGAAGAAAAAGAAAAAAGCCTTAATTTTGTTTTCCTGACACTTGATTTGTGTTTGTGGGACACTTTTTGTGGGTTTAATTCGGATCACGGTGCTGCCACCAAATGTGTAACTTCAGGGGGCTCTCGGCCCACTTCCCCACCCCACCCTCTCTACTGCTGCTGTGATGCCCACCGTCCAGGGCAAATCCAACCATATCTCAATCACACTCTCAGGCAGGGTTTAATCCAGTCTATTCCACAGACCTTGTGCCGGCTATCACTGCACTGACAACGTGCTCCAAACAAGTAGAGGACTGATTAAAAACCCACACTGCTAATACCCTGCAGGTGGACATAACGAACTCCAAGCGATCTTAAAGACACATTACACCACAACCGCCAGTTCGCCCTCTTCTACACAGAGGCTTATGACACCCTCCACTTTAAGCACAAATACAAGCTTATTTAAAATAAAACTGGGGGGGGGGGGCGGGGACAGGGAGTCAATCAGTTGTTCAGGCTTTCTTTTGTGATTGCAGAGTCCAGGAGTTGTCTTTTAATTTTAATATTTTTTGGCCCACTGCTGGACATCCCTCCTGTTAGAGGAGATGGAGGCCAGTGGGCGGGAAACACCACTGCTTGGTTGCTTGCTTGCTTATTTCCCCCTTTTTTGTCAAAAAACCCACCCCACCCCCCTCCATTAACAAACCCAGGTCCCATAACTTCTTCCCTCAACTGGGGTTACACACACACACGTATTTGTATGTATGCCTGTTCCTGGGGGTGGAGGTGCAGATGACAGTTACACATAATTCTCCAGCTGGTTTCTCCAGGTTTTAGCAAGGGTTGGGGCAGATTTCTGGCACTGAGAAAGAGGCCTCAAATACACCCCTTTCATTTTCCCCATAGATATGAATGGTTTTCATTTGCTTCTGAGACTGGGAACAGTAATGTGCTGCCTTTTACTGTGCTGTTGTGGTGTAGGAAAAACCCTCTTCTGATGTATCTACCTGGCCTTCACTGACAGGAGTAGGCATAAAATACATCTTTGCCCATAGACCCAGCCGAGGGAGATGTCAGACTCGGGTTCTCCTTCTGTCATGGCCTTTCTACCTGCAGTATTACCAACCTGCTGTCTGTAACCCACACCCCATTCCCCTCCCCTTCGCTTCCCTGGCTTTTGCAGATCATGTATTCAGCCACCTGCTTATCACTCACCCTCACTGACATTCCTGGTGGGTGGGAGAGTAACGTTGGGAGGGTGAGAGCCAGTAGCGTAGGGAGGCAATGCTGGTAAACTTTTTCCCAAGCAGCACCTCAAGAACTTTCATATGGGAATATCCTTGAAGACTATAAGACTTTCGAATGGCTAGTTAAACCATTGTAGCTGTCTAGGTTCTTAGAATTGTTTATACTTCTGACTGTGTGATGTATGAATGGAATGTGGGTTTTAGTTACACACTGGCTCCCCGCCTGTACCCCTCAGTCCTGACAAAGAAATCACTTTCACAGCATCTCAAACCTCTGCAATAAACCTTCAAACAAAAGAAAGTCTGAGTGGAGAGTGAGTTGACTGGGAACCTGACAGAAGCCCTGCACCCTCCCACCCCACCGTAATCCTGCTACATAATACTTTCCCATCAAAATTCCAGGGATTCTGTGCAGATGGTGCTTTGTTCCTTGCAAGAAGGAATGTATCTTGAATGCCTACCCAAAATTTTATGTAGATCTGCATAAATGTGCCATTTCTGTGCCAGGGAAATTATTTTGTTTCTCATGCAGACAATTGCAATACTCGTCCTCTCAGAAGATCAGCACACAGCAGAGAGTCATTAGAAACAGAGGTGGTTACCCAAGCAGCATGCAATTTCATTTCTGCTGTGTTAGAAGTACAGATAATGGTGGCTGGCCTTCTCTTAAGGGGAGGGGCTATGGTCCCAGGTCTCTGATGGAAACAGGAAGAAGAAGAAGGGGAGGACGACGACAATGACATTGGATTTATACCCTGCCCTTCACTACCCAAAGGAGTCTCAGAGCGGCTTACAAACTCCTTTCCCTTCCCCTCCCCACAACAGACACCCTGTGAGGTAGCTCTGACAGAAACTGCTCTTTCTCAAGGACAGCTGTGCCAGAACTATGGCTTGCCCAAGGTCATCCAGCAGGTGCAAGTGGAGGAGTGGGGAATCAAGCTCAGATTAGAGTCCGTGCACTTAACCACCACACCAAACTGGCTCTCTTCATCTTCATCACACAAAGCCTTCATCTTGGGACCCTCAGGCATGTGGAAAGGGGGAATCGGAGTTATGCCTTCACCAGTGACAAATCCATGGGGCGTGGGCAGCCAACCAAGAGAGCCAGCCAAGAGATGTCCTGCAGAGAGGGTCAAAGCAGAGCCCTGAAGGAACCCTGTCTACCAGCAAGGGAGCTTCTCTCATTTTTCCTGCTGTTCTTCTTAGACTGCAAGAAGAGTTGCCAGGCTAGGGTTGCCAACCTCCAGGTGGTGACTGGAGATATCCTGGAATTACAACTGATCTCCAGGTGACAGAGATCATTTCACCTGGAGAAAATGGCTGCTTTAGAATGTGGACTCTGTGGCATTCTACCCCGTGGAAGTCCCTCCCCCCACACTCACTCTGCCCTCCTCAGGCTCCACCCCCAAAATCTCCCAACCCAGAGCTGACAACCCTATGCCAGCCTCCAAGTGGGGGCTGAAGATCTTCTGGAATCACAACTGACCTCCAGACTGCAGACATCTGTTCCCCAAACCCAGCCCTCCCCAAGCTCAACCCCCCAAATGCCCAGTTATTTCCCATGAAAGGCTGGCACCCCTTGTGCTCTTCACAGCTGATCCTTCCGAAAGGCAGCAAAACCCGGTCCACAGAGGGGCTTGTGATGCAGCAGGAAGGGCTCTGGGACTCACCCAAGGGTCCGAACCATCGGCTGTGAGCACAGGAGTAAGGTCCAGGAGGTCACAGTTTGTTATCAAAATGGGATCCACAGAGGGATGCAAAATGCCATTGGAGCTGACCCTCTTTATAGCCTAACAATAACTAAAGAGACCACAGTGAAATAATGTAGCAAAATGAACACCGTGCAAAATTTCTTCAAAATATATATTAGAACGTTTTAATCATATTCTACAATAGTTCCACAAAAAGTACAAGTGTTTGGAACAGCACACAATATGTGATCAACAATCAATACATATTACACTTCCGTATGAAAAGTCTTATTACAAAGTTCCAAGAAGACTCCAGATGGCCAATGCACTATTTCGTAATTTCAGTGGGTTTCCTTGATCTTCATCAGGACTGCTTAAATGGAACCAAAGCCTTCAATAAGTAAACACAACCATTAAAAAATGCTTCATCGCAAGCATAACAGCACATTGCCAATTTGAAACTGACTAGACAGCTGTTACACCCGCAATGAAGTGTTTTTGAATATATATTCAATTCAATTAATAGCTGACATATATTTACGAATGAAATGTTGCACGGTATTCGTTTTGCTATCTTTATATCCTGGCAGAAGAGCATCCATGCCTGGCCTCGCAACTGCCCCCTCCCCCCCATGTCAGAAGGGGGTTGGGCTTCCTGGGCATTACTGTCTGCAACACTGATAAATGAGCTGCCTTCATAAGAGTGGTTGAGCCGTGGAACAGACTGCCTTGGGAGGGGGTGGGTGCTCCTTTGCTGGACGGCCATCTCTCGGGTATGTTGTAGGGCCCTCTTTCGGCTCTGCTCCTGCAGAGTGCAGCAGGGGGTTGGACTAGAGGACTCTAACATTCTGTGACTCTGCCTTAAGAGGAAATGTTCATGACCGCAAACTGCCCAACCATGAGGCCCATGTGACAAAGATTCATGTATTCAGCTCTGAATGGAGTTTTTGCCTCTGCATCGTAACACAGCACAGCACTAACTGAACTGTTCAGTCTCTGGAGAATGCATCAGGGCTGTCTTTCTGCACTCCTGCAGAATCCTTTGGGCCCATTTTGCTGGGTCCTTCCAGTGCCTGTCAAGTTTTTTCAGTTATGTCATCTTACGACTTGCTTCATGTAGCAAAATGATATTAATCCAGATGTCCCATCCTTTATATATTTATCTATGAAATGTGTGTTTATTTAAAGAAATTTTAGCTCATCTTTCTGAAACAGCAACTTGGCAAGAACTCAACGGTATACAGTAAAACACAAAGTTAAAAAGAGCCAGTGTGGTGTAATGGTTAGGGAGCTGGTCTAGAATCTGGGAGAACCAGGTTCGAATTCCCATTCTGCCATGGAGCCTTGCTGGGTGACCTTGGGCCAGTCACCCTTTCTCGGTCTCACCCACCTTATTGTGAGGACAAAATGGAAGAGAACAACGCAAGCCACTCTTTGGGTTCCCATTGGAGAGAAAGGAGGGATATAGATGTAATGAACTTTAAAAAGTGAGTGCATGACAGTATGACTGACAGCATCAAATAGTCTTCCCTTGCACTGCGTTCATTGCAGATCCTGCAAAAACAAGTGGATGAAAGTGTTTTGGGTTTTCTAAAGCTCTAATAGTGCCATGCAAGAGAATGCGTCTCTCCAGGAAGTGAATTCTAAAGCTGCAGAGTGCAGCCACCAAGAAGCCCCTCGTCTGCCCCAGTGGTGCCCCGGTTTCTTTTAATGGCGGGGCCAGTGGATTGCAGTCAGCCGTGTGTGTTTGAGGGGACAGGGGCACAGGAGCTTCCAAAGAGGCAGCAAATCACAAGGCACGGAGCCATGCAAAGGCCACCAGGCCCATATCCTGAGTTGAGCCTGGAAGCCAACGGGGAAGACTGTTCCTTTGTGTGTCTTCCAGCTGGGGCAGCCGGACCCCTGGCTGGCACAAGGCGGAGGAGAGCCTGTGTTCCGCCTGCTTTGGTTTCTGCTCCCCTCCTGCTCCTTACCTGCTGGGAGTCCAGCAGTGTCCACTAGAAATTCTTTCGAAGGGACATGGAGGACATCAATGTCCTTGATCTTTGAGGTGGCCAAAGCACAGAAGACGGTGGCTAAATTCTTGTTTCTGAGGAAGGGCAGCAGCCATTTTTCAAGTGCAACTGAAAAAGACAGATGCCCCCCCCCACCTCCAAAACTTTTGATGCAGAGGCACCCCAGGGGCAATGGACTTCCTTGGACGTATTGGGCAACATTCTGTGTCAGACATAACTGATCTATCCAGGTACTCCAGAAATTCCTCCGGGGGCGGGGGGGGGAGAGATAGGCATTCTCCAGTTCTTGTCCGGTTCTCTTTCTCCTAAATAAGCCAAAGCCTAAGGACAGTGCTGGGTTTTCTTGCTCTGTTTTACAGCATGGATTGTCTCCACCAGTCTGTTTTGCTAAGCGTGGTACATACAAAGCTGCTGGGATCGTTGAGTAATGAATCCAGATGTTATCCCTTTTGGCCTTGGGGCAGAAGAGGCTGTCTTCCTTTTGAGGCTCCCCAACTCCCTGTGCTTCGTTTTCATGCCCTGGCACGGACGGCACTGGCAGGCACACGGGCTTCCAGGACCTGCTGCTCTGGGCAGCAGCCAGTAGATAAGGCCAGCCCCCCCCCCCCCCCCCCGCCCCCAATCCTGTACCACGGGTGGCCAGGAGCAGGTCGAGCCCTTCATTGTGCCATCCCAAGGGGCCACCCCTCAGATGGCCGAGGAGACATCTGGCCCCCTGGCTAGTCGGGGTTTGGGCAGTGTACCGCCCTGAGTTCGAAACAGAGGCCAAGCAAGAGCAGAGAGAGGCTGGTCTTACTTTCTAGACACTTTATTCGTTTCTTCCGAATGACAGAGAAAGGATCAGCACAGAGCAGGCAGGCAGCATTTATTATCTTGGGGCATTCTTAGGGCTGCCTTTTTGTCTTGGTGGGCAAATAGATGTGCCATTTCTTCTCTGGCATCTATTCGTTAGCTCATTCTCCCCTTCCTTCTTTCTCACACTAGTGATTTCCTTCTGTTACCTCTGATACAGATAAATGCCACAGCAAAGTTATGTTAGAACCTACTGGGAACTCAGCTGTTCTAAGGAAGGACCAAGAGGAAGAGGAATCTCTGGACCAGGAAGTGCATTTTTCAGTCCCTCGTCACAGACTCATGAGTGGGCAAGTTTGGTAGAAAGGAGTGTGCCGGGGGGTGGGTGGGGATGGGAGGTTTTATAACTCTTCGGTTTCTCCTGCCAGTGGCACGTTCACCTCAATGCTGTATTCTGCAGGGTCTCCTGAAGCCAGCCAAGGGACTGGGGTCCTGTTGAATGAAGGTCTGTTGCTGACTTCTTGGTTATACACGACAACAGGTTCAGGTACCAAGGGGCCGGCATCAAACTCGGGCATCTGGAAGGTCATCAGCTTGGCGGCCTTCTCATATCCCCCGTAAGGAATAGCAGTCCTAGAGCAGAGTGAGGAGGAGAATTGGGTTTTTGAAAATAATGGCCCTGCAGCTCAGGGCAGGGGTCCTTGTGGGCTGGCTCCACCCCTCCTGTAAAGGTGGGTGTTGGTGCCTGTGCCACCAGGCCCCAGCGCCCCAAAGAGGTTTGCCTGCCAGGAGGGTAGGACAGCGGTGGGTCACACAGTGGGTGTGGGTGTGTGCGCTGTGGGGCCCAGAGCCATGGGAGCCAGGGAGGGAGGGGAGGCTGCATGCACCCTCTCTCCCTTCCCTGAGTGAGTGTGTGCATACGCGTGTGTGTGCGCTGGAGGTGGGGGGGAGGCGGTGTGTGCCCTCCTTTCTCCCCCTCGGCATCGCATTTGAGACCATAGGTGTAAACTACGTGGGGGGGGCTTTCCAGGGGGGGCTAGAAAGAAATGCTAATTTCCTACAAATGCTAATTGAGCTAGCAGGATAGACAATGGGATGGTTAGCCATCCCCCCTCCCTTCTCCATGCATATATATGGAGGTACCAAATTCTGGGTTTTTAAAAATTAATTCCATTGATATCCCGCCCTCCCCACAACAGGCTCAGCCATGGATAGATTCTATAGTCTTTCGGAAGACAGATCTCTGGAGGCAGGAAAAGCTGAGCAGGGAAAAAGATCTGATAACATTCCTCGCAACAGGAAGAGAAGGTCTCTTGCGGCCAGACCCATCAAGTTTTTGGTTGTATCTTTGCACGCTCTAGGTCAATAACTAAGGTTTTTGATATCCAGAACATACCAGTCCTTGAATAGGTTTGGTGTCTGTCAGAAAAGAAAGTGTCTCCACCCACTTTCAATGGAGCAACCGTCAGACTGCAAAGCGTCTGTTGGGCTCAACATGCTGGGCTCCCATTTACATTTGGGGGGAAAGTGTGTCTCTGTGTTACTTTACTTGGGTCTATATATCCTTAACTGAGAACAGTTGTTTTTTTCATGGTGGGGGGGGCTGTTTTAACCACTCCTAAGCTCTTCTTTCAATTTCAATTTCATTTTTAAATGGTGAACCCAACTGCATGAAGAAGATTGGGGGGGCATGCAGATCAGAGGCCTTTCAAATTTTCCTTTTGCCCTGTGTGCAGGCCAGAGAGAACATTGGCAAGAAATGTGCACTCTGTACATGTACATGCTCTTCATTTTGCTGTTACTTAAAATAGTGTGGTACAGTTTCAAAGGGGCAACCCACTGGGAGGTATAAAATGAATGACAGGATTGCCCATTGGAAACAATGGGAGAGGCTTGAAGGCCCATCGGAGATTATGGGAGCCAGGGATGCAAAATGACTTGCATGGGCTCCATTGAAATACATTGCAGCACCAAAAAAGTTGCAAAGAAAATGTGGAATGGTTTTTCCATTAAGGTCTTTGGGCCCAGATAGGCTACTCTGGGACTGGAATACCAGCCCCCGGAATGGAAAGAGAATCCCTAGGAATAGAATCTGTGCTCTGGGACTACAATGACAGCCCCCAGAGTGGAATTATAGTCCCTAAGAAGAGAATCTGTGCTCTGGGACTGGAATGTTCTCCTCCTTCAGAATCCTTATATTTTCCTTTGAATTGTTTTCAGTCCACCATTCCATTTAATTTGCCATGGATAGATTTGTAATTAGAAAGTCCTTTCTGATACAGTTAAAGTTGTATTTCACCAGTGTGATGATCATTTGTTGAAGCCAAATGTGTTCTGCAAGTTGAACCTGAAGAACAGAAATTAACCATGCACAGGAATGTAGTCACTTCCCTTTAATTTAATTATGTGAGTTATTTTATTAATAATTTGTTCTGAATGTCTGTGTTTTGAAGGCGGAGTTTCTAAGAAGTGTGCTAAGTAGGCAAAAATCCTCAGGGGCTGTCATTCCACTCTGGGGCCTGTCATTCCAGTCCCTGAACACTCCTGCTACCCCCAGGGGCTTTCATTCCACTATGGGTTCTGTCATTCTAGGCCCAGAACACATCTGCTACCCCCATAGACTTGGTCTCTCATTTCTAGTCACAGACCACTCCTGCTACATCCAGGGGCTGTCATTCCACTTCAGGGTCTCTCATCCCAGTCCCAGACTAGTCTATTTGGGCCCAGAGACCCTAATGGAAAATCCGTTCCTCATTTTTATTGCAACTCTACTTGTACTGTAATGTATTTCAATGAAGCCCATGCAAGTCAATTGACAATCTTGACTCCCATTATATCCA
Source organism: Gekko japonicus (assembly GCF_001447785.1). Lineage (NCBI taxonomy): Eukaryota > Metazoa > Chordata > Lepidosauria > Squamata > Gekkonidae > Gekko > Gekko japonicus. The sequence goes on from NW_015173784.1 coordinate 43,189, forward strand.
ATAGGCAATCCTGTGATTTGTTGTAGTTTTATTTATTTTATTGATTTTTCTCCCGCCCATCTGGCCTAGGCTGGCTCAGGGTGGCTCACAGCAGAATAAAGCTCTCATAGTACATAAAACACAGTTCATTACACTAATACTGTTCCTAATTAAAAAATACGACAATATAAAAACAGTATTAAAATCAAATATAGTGTTAAAGTGCTAGCAAATTCCAATTTTTGCTTTAAATCTATTGGTCTGCTTCAGTTAGGGGAAACTAG
>NW_015173784.1:43706-64834 GCF_001447785.1 Gekko japonicus
TCCCCCCATCCACCTCCATCCTTACGGAAACCAAGGTACTTAAAGCCAAATCAGCTTTGCAATTCCAACTAGAGACAAGGGATGGAACGGGAAATGTGCTCCCAGGCAAGTGAACTCCGCTGGGGGGAGGGGGGAGCTGAGGATTGGGGAGGGGCCCCCATTAAAATCACGGGGGGGGGGGGCACAGGAGCTACGGGCCTGCCTAGCCTCGACCAGGGCCAGAGCTTTTTCTGCCCTGGCCCCCACCGGTGGAACAGGCTCCCTATTGAGATCAGGGGCCCCCTGCGGGATCTTATGCAATTCCGCAGGGCCTGCAAGACGGAGCTCTTCCGCCAGGCCTTTTAGTTGAGGCAGCGGGCGTCCACATATGCCCCCCCCCAGGTTGCAGTCTCCCACCTACTGATAACCAGCCATACCTAGTTACATCAATTGGCCGGATTCTCCCTACAGCAAGCATGAATTTTGGTTTTATATGTTCTAATGTGTTTTAAATTTTATTGTATTTATCAAAATGTTGTAACCCTCCCTGAGCCCGTTTATGGGAGGAGCGGGATATAAATGTGAAAAATAAATACATGAATAAAGGAACTATAAAGCCTCCTCTCCCCCGCTACCATTTTATAGAAGAAGACAAAGTTGAATTCATACCCCATGGCCCTTCTCTACCTGAAGGAGTCTCAGGGCAGCTTACAATCTCCTTCCCCTCCCCACAACAGACACCCCGTGAGGTAGGTGGGGCTGAGAGAGCTCTCTCGAGAACTGCCCTTGATAGAACTTGTGACTGACCCAAGGTCACGCCAGCCAGGTGCAAGTGGAGGAGGAGTGGGGGAATTAAACCCGGTTCTCCCAGATTAGAGTCTGCACTCCTAACCACGACACCAAACTGGCTGTCACTACACATTCTATACTGTCAAGTAGGTCAGGCTGAAAGAGAGTGGCTGATCCATGAACTTCATGGTTGAGTGAGAACTGGAACCCAGGTCTCTCCAGCCCTAGTTCAGCCAATATGTCCATGTTGCTTCCTTACCTGTTAAAGGATTTGTAAAAGCAGAGGTCTGCTCTGGAGCCATATGACAAGAGGTCGACCGTGGATTCGCTTTTTTCCTGGGGGGTGATGCCAAGTGCTCTTTCCCATGGAGAGAGGTAGGTCTTGAAGATGGAGATGTGTTTCCCACTCCCAGCCTTATTGTCACCTGTTTCACAAGGACGGCAAACAATAGGTTGTGAGGGAAATGGTCTCTTCTCCTCCATTTGCGTGCTTGAAGTGAGGCAAATATATTCAGAGAGGGTTCTCGGGGGGAGAGGGTAGGAAAAACACAGCCAAAGCAAGCCAAGGATTTCTTCTAATGAAATCCAAGTTTTATAACACCCCCCCCCCAAAAAAAAGAACACCCAAACTCTGTGCTCAGAGTAAATTATCTGGGTCCAGCTTTTTTTCACACATGGACATCATTCATTCACAGCAATGTAGTGGGTTTCTCATAATTCAGAATATTTTAGCAAATGTTGGGGTAACACAAGACAAGGAAGGTCTGAGGAGGAATGCAACTATGGCTGATCAAGACAGAGCCAAGGGAGTCTCGTGGGCACGTCTGTCCTGGTCCCCTCAGAAGCTTTCGTGCCGCCTTTTTCACAACAAACAACCACGAGCCTTGTGACAGTTTAGAGCTTCATTGAAGCTAGAGCCTACTTCAGATACTAAAGTGAAACCTCACTGAGCAGGCTGTGTGTGCTTGTGTGTGTGTGTGTAAGAGAGACAGTGGATGAAAAGGCCATGAATTCTGTGGGAAAATTCAAAGTACACATGGTGAGCACGGCTTGTTTCGTGTTTCCATTTCGTGTTCCTTTTCTCCTTCCCACTCTTCTTCTGTACATATATTTCTGCTGAATGAGGTTTCCCTTCAGTGACCCAGCAAGTTGGGTCTAGCCAACAAAAGCTTAAACCTGTTAGTCTTTAAGGTGCCCCAAGAAAACTTTTCCTGGTTTGGCTGTAACAGGCAAATGCGACTAGCCCTGTGCAATTTGCAGTAATGTAGAGCACAGAGCTCTGGATTCCATTCCCTGCCCCACAGGTGATTACTTTCCTCTGGGTCACTTGACCCAGGGCCTGAAAAATCCCAGGTGCCAGCTCACCATGGCATCTAAAAAATCCATTGCGGCATTTAATATTTCCATTATGATGGTATTGCACTCTCTGTCAGTCATCCTCAGTGGCAGTACAACTCTTATTTATCATTTTGCATCAGTAGAAAAGAGCAAGACTCCAGTAGCACCTTAAAGACCAGCAAAATTTGTGGCAGGGTATGAGTTTTCGTGAGTCATTGCTCACTTCTTCAGATACAGCTAGACTGTGAATCCATCTGTCTCTATATCTTGGAGAAAGGAGTGATTTTGGATGCCGAATGACAACAGCAGACAAATAACAATAGCAGGCTTGATTGGATTAGGTGTGATATGCAGAGGGATAGTAGGAGTAAAGAGATGGGAATACCCGACCACCTCACATGTCTCTTGAGAAACCTGTATAAGGGTCAAGAAGCGACAGTTAGAACCAGTTATGGAACAACTGATTGGTTTAGCATAGGAAAAGGAGTACGACAAGGATGTATATTGTCACCTTGCTTACTTAATATGTATGCAGAGTAAATCATGTGAAATGCTGGCCTGGATGAATCACAGGCGGGAATTAAGATTGCTGGGGAAAAGATCAACAATCTCAGATATGCAGACAATACCACTCTAATGGCAGAAAGTGAAGAGGACCTAAAGAGCCTCTTGCTGAGCCTACGGGGAGGGCGGGATAAAAATCTAAATAATAAATAAATAAATAAAAGAGGAGAGCGCAAAAGTGGCATTGAAGCTCAACATCAAATCTCCTTCCCCTTCCGGCCCCATCACTCCTTGGCAAATAGAAGGGGAAGTCGTGGAAGTAGTGACAGACTTCACGTTCCTGGGATCCCAGATCACCGCAGACTGTGACTGCAGCCATGAAATTAAAAGACGCCTGCTCCTTGGGAGGAAAGTGATGGCGAACCTAAACAGCATGATAAAAAGTAGAGACATCACCCTGCCAACAAAAGTCCGCATGGTCAAAGCAATGGTATTCTCAGTAGTCATGTATGGCTGCGAGAGCTGGACTATAAGGAAGGCCGAGCGCCGAAGAATAGATTCTTTTGAATTATGGTGCTGGAGAAGACTCTTGAGAGTCCCTTGGACTGCAAGAAGATCAAATCAGTCAATCCTAAAAGAAATCAACCCTCACTGTTCCCTGGAAGGCCAGATAATGAAACTGAAGCTCAAATACTTTGGCCACCCAATGAGAAGGGAGCCCTCATTGGAGAAGACCCTCATGCTGGGAAAGATTGAAGGTCAAAGAAGACGGGGACGGCAAAGGATGAGATGGTTAGACAGTGTCATCGATGCAACGAACATGAAATTGAGCCAACTTCAGAGGACGGCGGAAGACAGGAGGGCCTGGCGTGATCTGGTCCATGGGGTCGCAAAGAGTCGGACTCGACTGTGCGACTGAACAACAACAAAAGTAGGCGTGGAGAAATCAGCATAGATAATGAGACAGGAAACTGAGGTTTCAATTCAGTCCAGGAGGATGCATTGTCTTGAGCTTCATTATCAATTGCAATTCTGCAGTCTTTCTTTCTAATCTGCCTTTGAAATTCCTTTGTAAGAACCGCTACTCTTAGGTTAGCCACTGAATATCCCGGAAGGTTAAAATGTTCTCCCACAGAAAGACTGCCGAGAGACCCCTCTGCATATCACACCTGAGCACACACACGTGTCTGCTATTGTAATATGCCTGCAGTTGTCCTTTACCTGCCGTTGTCATTCGGCACCAGAAACCACTCCACTCCCCACGATGTAAGGACAGATGGGCTCACATTCTAGCTGTGTCTCAAGAACTGGGCAGCGACTCACAAAAGCGCCTCCCCTGCCACAAATTTTGTCAGTCTTTAAGGTGCTCCTGGACTCCTGCTCTTTTCTGCCGCTACAGACTAACACAGCTACCCATCTTGATCCATTTCACATCAGAATACATTTTGTTGTCTGGCATAAAAATGCATGCACATGATGTTTTTGTCATTGCTTATTGATATGTTAGCTTTAAGCCATTCTGTGGTGGTGGTGGATGAACTGAATTCTTAACCAGATGTTTTCTATATTGGCTCCAATATTCAATTAAATGGAGCTTTTTAAAGCAATATTGAAATTACTGGGGCGAAGTTATGTTAGCATTAGAAGTTACCTTTTTGCTGTGGTGATGAACACAACCCTGTGTTCACTTCTGTGCTATGACACATTTGTCATAGCTGCAATTTGTCATAGCTGCAATAAAATTATGAAATACTCTGAAGAGTTTAGGATTCGGTTTTGAGGTACCATTAATTAGAAAATCCAGTCAATGTGAAACCCTGAAAGCTGAGAAATGAGTTACCTAAACTTGTGGGCCAAAGAAAAATTTTCAAGAACGAATTTAACCAGAATTATGGCTATGGATGTTTTTGAGAGCACTGCTTCATATGGATTTCTGTATTATGTTTTCTGGTGGCCCATACAGAGCAAGACATTATTTCTCATGCAGTTTTGAAAAGTATTCTTTGGATGTAGTTAGGATGATTTTTAAATTTACCTCCCTTTGCAAAGCCAGGCAGTATAAACAACTGAATGTGACTATCGCAGGTATCCAGAGCATGGGAAACACCTTGGGGGAAAGGATTCAAGTTCTATCCTGCCCTTTTGGAACCCGTCTGTTGGGGAAGACGGGTGAGGCCCTGGCCTCTTTCCTTCCTGAATCTTTTATTGACCCATCTGTGGCGACACTTGCCTTTTCCACCGGCGGTGTTCTCACTTCCTCCACCGTCCACTCCTCCCCCGGTGCCAGCAGTTCCCTCAGGGTGGCCGGCTCCAGTTCCCCCGACTCTTGTTCCTCCAGCTCCACCTTTGCTCCCAGGCTTTGGAGGAGGGTTGGGAGGGTAGTGCAGTTTACTGGATCCATACAGCCCTCCAGTTATGCCGCTCACCATCCGCCCACCACTGTGTGAGTAATTGTGAGCATCAACTCCATAATGTCCCCCAACAGGTGGGATGAACCTCTGAAAATGATCCTGAAAGAGGGAGGGAGGGGGAGAGAGAGAGAATTATGTAACTGTGACCATGAAACACACAGAGGGCTTTAGAGGCCGCCTACTTTCTGGCAGGACTTGGGCTGTCTGCTTGTGCTGGGGCCAGGCTGGACCAGTTGTTCAGAAACCACAGCTTGGCATTGATCTATTTACTTATTTTTCTAAAACATATCCTGCCTTTCCTTGGCCCCTGCCACACGGCAGGGGAAAAGCCTCTTGAGGCGCGGCTTTTAAAAGCCGCGCCAACGTTGACACGGCTCGGTGGGATCCCACGGATCCCCGGCCGAGCCGCCTTTTCTCCCCGGCGCGATCAAACGCCGGGGAGAAAAGACGGCCCTAACCGGGGGCCGGCCGAACTGCGCATGTCGGAGCATGCGCAGTTCGGATCCGGGCCGGGGTTGTGCCGGCGCAAAGACGCGCCGGCGATCAGACGCCCGGGAAGAGGCGCCTCATCCATTTGAACCACCGAGGTAGGTGGTTCAGTTTGAGGCGCATTTTCCCGGGAAAGGGACAGTTCGGCCACGGAAGCAAGACGCTTCCCAGATGTTGTGGTGTGATCGCGCCGGTTTGATCCGGCCCCAAACTGTCCCGTTCCCGGGCCAAATCGCCTCGTGTGAACGGGGCCCTTGTGGTTCAAGACAGCTTAAATTAATAGTTAAATACAGGGTTGCCACTTTGGGGGTGGAGCCAGGAGAGGGCATGGTTTGGGGAGGAGAGAGGCCTCAACATAATACAATGCCATAGAGTCCACCCTTCAAAGCATCAACTTTCTCCAGGGGAGCTAATCTCTGTCGGCTGGGGATCAGTTGTAAAAGCAGGAGATCCCCAGGCCCCACCTGGAGGCTGGCAACCCTAGCCACCTCCCATCTCTCCCCCCAGATCTACCATCTGAAGCGATAAGCTTATCCTTCGTCACCATAGAACTGGCCATGCTTGCTTCTATGCCCCTTCCTCGCTGTCTCTTCCATGACTGCCCATCAAGGTACTAGATACTGTCCTTGAGCAGTAGTCATTCTTTAGTAAGCACAGCATTACTCACGTGAGACTGACAACGGCATCTTAAAAGAGTTACACCCTTCTAAATTCATCGAAGTCCATGGCCTTAAGAAGGGTGTGACTCGGATTTGAATGGCACTGGGTGGATTTAATTATCCTTGATTAAAAACAAAACCTAGGCATAAACCTGTTATTGGTTTACTAATTTGTTACAAGAACTGATACAGGACAGGCTGTTGTACATTCAATTAATACAGTACGCAATGTGAAGACGAAGATTTTGAAATGTTTGGATTGTGTTTCTGTGTTTGTGTGAGGACATAGGGACAGTTATTTGGGAACAGGGGAGCCACAAGCATCCAGGGGTGTCCCTGTTTTTCTCTATACTTCAGTTGTTAGTCATTCAGTATAGCTGTGGATGTTCTGGAGGCCTTTGAAGTGGTCGGCGGAGCAACTCCAAGCGTTTGCAGATGATCTTGTATTCATTTTGGAAGAACCACAAACATCTATCACCTATCTTCTGAATTCTCTAAAAGAATATGGACAGCTAGCTTGTCTGAAAATTAATTTTAAGAAAACAAAAATATTAATAAAAAACTGTACTAAAGACCAGATACAACAATTACAAGAGATTTCTGGTATTGAAGTTCAGAAGAAAATAAAATACCTAGGGATAACCTTAACCAACAGATGCAGCTCGTTATTAAAAGATAATTATATGAAACTTTTGACTGAAATTAAAAAAAGACTTGGAAAACTGGAAAAACTTACAAGTATCCTTTATGGGAAGAATAGCTATTGTAAAAATGAATGTCTCACCTAGACTTCTTTTTTTATTCCAAACTATACCAATTTTAGGAAACCAACAGTACTTTAAAGAACTGGACAAATTGATCCAACACTTTATATGGCAAGGTAAAAGACCCAGAATAAAGATAAAAGTACTACAGGATAAAAAGGAGAGAGGAGGATTTGCACTACCAGAGTGGCATCTTTATTATAATGCAGCAGCCTTGACATGGATGAAGGAATGGATTGCCCTGGAAAATCCTAGAATTCTAATGCTAGAAGGTCATGACTTGAAATTAGGTGGGCATGCTTTTGTATGGTATGAAAAAAGCAACACAAATAAATATTTTAAAGAACATATTTTAAGAGCAGCACTCCTGAAGTCATGGGAAGAAGTTACGAATATGTTCTACATAAAAATACCTAAATGGGTCTCGCCACTCAAAGCCTTTATAAATCCCACCTTATTTAGTAAAGATCAAATGTGGAGATATGAAGATCTCTTAGATAAGAAAAACAATTTTAAAACACAAGATATTCTCCAAAAACAGAACATTTATTTGAATTGGTGGGAAAGGACACAACTTGACTCCAGATATACGAAAGATAAACAAACCGGCTTTTATGAAAAGCCTACAGACCTGGACAAAACTCTACTCCATATACATGAAAAATTTATAAAGGCATTTTATACACTGTTAATAGACATGAAAATGCAAGACGAAGTAGTGAAATCTTCAATAATTAGATGGGCATAAAATGTAGACCATAATATAGAATTAGACCAGAGGACAAAGGTATGAAAAATGAACATAAAATTTACCAAAGCTACATCATATAAAGAAAAAATATATAAAATATTTTATATGATTAAATTTCCACTTTTAAAAAACCCATATCTCAATGTTCCTGATTTTCAAATCACTATTTATGAGAACATACTTGAGTCTGCCTCTATGGAACCCCTCGATTATGCTGTTGTTGTTTCCATGGGGCAAGGACCATTTGCCTGTTCTGTGCAGAAAGGAGACGCTTTCCAGGCTGTAAACAGGGCTGCCAAGGCCAGCTGTTCGGCCAGCTAAATATAGCCAAGGAGAAGTGAAAACCCCACAAGGCGGAGTGTAGAATTATCTAATGCTTCACTCCACGTATCCCGCAGCAGTGACCAGCTCTTTGCAGTGGGTCACCCAATCTGCCAGCTGGGCAGACGGCCATTGGCCAAATGGACTGGCAGAGCTGGGGGGGAGGTCTTTGGGGAACGTCCCTCCCCCAGAATATATGAGCTTCTCATTTTAAGAACAAGAAGGATAAAGTTCCCTTGAATGTCAGGAAACACAGCGGGGGCAGGGGATGACAGATGAAGAGAATCCCAGTAATGAAGGTTTCCTCTCCAGGGCCTGAAGCTATGCACACAGGCTGTCTGTTCTGGTGGTGAACAGGGAAAAGCTGGGAACAGCACGATGTCGGGTAGCCCCGCCATGGTGCTTTTGTCCTGACTCTGGAATGTGTAATGTTCTGCAGCTGCTTCTCGCTTCTGCCTCTTATCTAGCCATTGGCCTTGAGCGCTCATGGAGCAAAGCTTCTGTTGCCTCCTGCTCAACTCTGAACCGTTAAACAGTTCCCCACGCTCCGCATTACTTGCATATTGGCTCCTAGGTGTCAGGGGGTGTTGTATGAACCCGCTATAATTACTATTGCCATTTTGTATGCCTCATTCCTGACTCAAAGAGTCTAAGTTGACTTCACCTTACTCTGATCAATACAGCTAAACCTGTTCAAGGACCTGCTGTTGATGCTGAGTTATTGAAGTACCTGACAGAGAGTCAGGAATCCATCTCTCCTCTACCCGTATCATTGCAAAGATGAGCGGTGATGAAGAGGACCAGCGGTTGCCAAAGGATCCAAAGGAGCAAGATGTCCCGGTTACCAGCACACCGGTCACTACTGCCCTGCCTGTGACCATGGTTTCCACAACAACCCTGCCCCTGCCGGTGCCCGTGTCCTTGGGGCTGGGAGTTGAAGGGGGACTCTTCAGTCGGAGCTGGGCAGAACCCAGGGGGTTCAAGTGGTCCATGTTTGATACAACCACCCAAGAGTCATGGACTTTAACTCCCCACCTGGCAAGAGGGAGCCGTTACAAGTATCAACCGCCCCATGAGACAGGGGCACGTACTCGGCGCAAGAAAGAGAAGAAGGGTTGAGAGGAATGCCTCACCCGAATCAAACAAGTCCAGGATAGGATGATCCAGGTGGTAGAGGACGCCCAATGGGGATTCCAGGCATGGTCGCACAGTTGGTGCAAGCTGAGATGCACCTGCAACAGCAGCAACAGTCACAGGTCCCCCTGCCGCCACCGCCCCACCTCCTAGTACCGGATGAGCAAGTGCCAGTCCTGGGTCCGGCCCCAGCACCAGTAGTTCCAGCCTTGGGGCCAAGGATGGCAGAGATTCTACCCAAAGGGCTGCTCAATGCCAAGTTTGATGGCACCTCTGAGAAATTGGGCTTTTTTGTGGTGCAGGTAGAGAAGTTCATCCAAACCACCTGTTTCCTACCGATGCCGAACGAGTGGACTACATCGCAGCACAACTCAGGGGAGGGGTGGCAGACTGGTACGTGAGTTTGCACAATGCAAGGGGCCTCGAGCTGTAGGAGGTGGCTGCATTTATGTGGGCCCTCAGAGTGAAGTATGAAAACCCGTTGGAGAGTGAGTGCGCCCAGAATCACCTGCGCACCCTGAAGGCAGATGCATGGCCCGAGAGTACACAGAGGAATTCAAAAGCTATGCAACAAAAGTGCAAGGCTGGGCAGACGGGGTGCTCGCAGAACAATATCGGGTGGGGCTCCACCCAGAGATTCGTGAAACTATCCCGCAGAGTGTGCGCCCCATCTCCTTCAATGCATGGGTGCGGGAAGCTGCTGATGCAGAGGCCTGGCTCCAGAAGATCAAGATAGATGGGCCTTCCCAGGCACCCCAGATGGGATTCACTCGAGTGAAGCCGAAAGCCCCCAAACCAAAGGATAGCACCCGAAAAATGCGCATGAAGCAGGGCTTATGCCTCCGTTGCGGAGAGGCCGGGCATTTTGCTGTCGACTGCCCTGGGGCCGTGGAAGGGTCTGCTCTGGCTAAGGAGTCGGGGAGGAAGAAGCCTGATACCCCATTCAAGAAAGGGACCGCGAAAGCCAAAGTGCAACGGGCCCTCCAGTTTGATGTCGTGGAAGAATGCTCCAGCTCCACCAAGAGTAAGGAGGATGAGCCAGCGGGAAAAGGCCAGGACCTGCTGTAAGTGGTGCTGAGCAGCAGGTCCAACACACACCCCGCGTCGCGCACGGTGAGCAATTACCCTCCCCATTTTTGTTTCGGTGACTGTGATGAATCAAGACTTGGGCACTCGTATGTGTGAGTGCCCTTATTGACTCGGGGTGTGCCAGAGATCTGATCAACCCCTCCTTGGTGACAGGGTTGGGGCCCCCAGTGTAGAAATTATCTGAACCTATAGTATTTACTCAGATGGACGGCTCTTCTATGAAAGAACCGTGTAAATACTGGACTGGGCCATTGAGAATGGGAGCGGGGGGACATTAGAAGCACCGGCCATTCTTTATTACCCCTGCTGCGAGGTTCCCACTGGCACTGGGAAGCCCTTGGTTGCATGACCATGACCCATGCATTTTGTGGGACGAAGGGCTGGTGCGTTTTATTTCCCCTAAGTGCCAGGATCATGGCTGGGATCCCAGTTGGGGTCCTACCCCTCTGGACAAGCCAGTACAGGCGTGCCTGGCAACGGAGGAACTACAAGCCATTCCCCCCACCTACTGAGATTTGACCAGGGTGTTTGAGGAAGAGGAGGCTGATGAGTTGCCCCCCCACCACAATACGGGTTGTGCTACTGAGCTACTACCTGGGCATAAATTGCCAAAGGGCAAGCTTTATGCCATGAGCCCTACAGAAAAGGAGGAACTGAGACGGTTCATTGCCTCCTCCCCGTTCGCCGCTCCTGTGTTGTTCAGGAAAAAGAAGGACGGGGCTCTCCACCTTTGTACAGATTACAGAGGCCTGAATGCAGTCTCGACTACGAACGCATACCCCCTACCCCAGATCAGATCAGACATTTATTTACGATCATAGATCAGAATAAAATGTAGACATAAACATACCTATCATAAAAGTAAATATAAAACACTAATATAGTTATTTAAAATCATTATATGCCTGAAAATATCACCCTAAAGTAGAACAAGTCAATTTGTTGCTGTAAGTCTCTGAAATATTCTATAAGAAGCTGTGAGAAATTTTGCACAGTTAATAGTTATTTGGGAGTTAGTCCCTTTCACAGACTCTCCTGATTTCATTGTCTGAACCTCCAAGATAAGGTCATAACAAGGGGGCAATAAACTTTGCACAGATATCCACATACCTATTACAGTGAAGTAGAATATGATCAACTGATTCAATCCCATTAGATCCACACATACATAGTCTTTGCTCCAAAGGAATCTTTTCAAATTTTCCATTGAGAACTGCAGAAGGGAAAGCCTGCCATCTTGCCAATGTATAGGCCAGTGGTGGCGAACCTATGGCACGGGTGCCAGAGGTGGCACTCAGAGTCCTCTCTGTGGGCACACGTACCATTGCCCCAGCCAGGCCCAGACCGTCATTAAACTGTGGAATTCTCTGCCAAATAATTTTAACTAAATGAAAGCATTTGGGATTGCTTTCCTTACTTTGTTTGGATCATCTTAAATTAATGTATGAGTTGTTTTTTCTAAAGTAAACCTCAGTATTCAGGTTAAATTGCCGTGTTGGCACTTTGCAATAAATAAGTGGGTTTTGGGTCGCAGTTTGGGCACTCGGTCTCTAAAAGGTTTGCCATCACTGGTATAGACTCTTCTTTGCTCGGGTACCACCAATAATGAAAGATATGTGGCCGATGCAGTTAAGTACTTGCAATTCTCCTTAGTGATATCTTCCTGTCTCTCAATGTCAAATATCCTTTGTTGTATCAATGCTTTAGCATGAAAGGTATCTAGATGGAGGATACTGTCCTCTGCTAGTCCAATGGATTGAAGATTCTGGAGAACCCCTTTTGTCCAGGACGATTGGAATCCGTCTTTTAAAAATAAGGTCAGGAGACCCTGAGGGTTTTGCCTTGCCCTCAGCCAGTAAGTAATAGAAACAAGTTTCAGCTTGGCTTCAACTTTAACTATGCCCAATTCTAGACATAAACTTGCATTGGTCACACATTTGGGTACCCCCTACCCCTTATAAAGAATCTCTTGGCAGAGGCGGCGAAATGGGAAAATCTTTTCCAAACTGGACCTTCGGGATGCATACTTCCGAGTGTGCATCAGGGAGGGGGATGAGTATAAGACTGCTTTCAATACCCCGCTGGGGCAGTTCGAATATAGAGTCCTGCTGTTTGGTCTTCAGGGGCCCCCGGGGGTGTTCATGAACCTTATCAATGAAGTGTTGCACAAGCACCTGTTCAGAGGGGGGCTTGTTTACTTGGATTATGTCTTACTGTACTCCCCAGATGAACAATCGCACATTAAGCTGGTGAGGGAAGTACTTCAGACTTTCTACAAACATAAGCAGTTTGCCAAGCTGTCCAAGTGTGAGTTCCACAAGGGGGAAATAGACCTTTTGTGTTATCGCATATCCCCTAAGGGTTTGGAAATGGACCTGGCGAAAGTGCGGGTTGTCCTGGGGTGGGAAGCACCTTGCACTAGAAGGCAACTCCAATCCTTCCTTGGATTTTCTAATTTTTATCAAAATTTTATCACAAATTTCACCCAAGTCAGCCTCCCCCTCACTGACTTGCTCAAAACTAAGGGGAAGGGACCAAATAGCACCAAACCCATTGCTCGGCTGCTGTGGACTTCTGAACGTCAGGTGGCTTTTGACAACTTTAAGTCCTTGTTCACCTCCGAACCGGTGTTGGCCCATCCAGATGAAAACAAAAAGTTCATTGTGCACGTGGACGTGTTGGATGTGGCCATGGGAGGGGCTCTCCTGCAAGAGGGGGAAGATGGTAAACTGCACCCCTTGGCTTATGTCTCGCGGAAGTTTAATGCCACCGAGCGCAATTGGGCTGTTTGGGATAAGTATTAAAGCCTAGCCCGCCTCTTCTTCTTTCTAGTTTGGCTGAGTCAGACCACCCTACCCTGATTGGAAGTTTGAAAATAGAGGAAGGCGGAGGGGAGAAGAGAAGAGAAGAATCAAGGCCCTGGATGGGTTCTAGGTTGCTAAGATGAGTAGCCATCTTAAACTCATCCTGGAATCCTCCACAGCTGCTGGCCTGTGAGATGTCTTAAAGGAGCAGATTTTAGCTGTGCAGCTCTCCTATGCTGGGTGGCTCTAAAGCGGGGGTCCCCAACCGTTTTGAGCCTGGGGCCACCTTTAGAATTTTGACACAGCATGGTGGGGGCAGACACAAAATTAGGGCTCCCAGCCCCCAGGAGGGAGCGGGGTATCCCCCGGTTTTGCAGGCTCCTGTCCGCCACTGGCCAGGTGGCCGGCAGGGGAAAGCCCCATCCCCAACAGCCATGACCTGATACAACATCCCCAATGTGATGACGTCACACAGAAGGGGTGTCATCATGCAGGGATGTCGCGTGGCAATGCTCTTGTATTTTTGGCAACACTCTCTGTGAAACAGAGTTTTGCCCCAAATACCAGAGCATCACCATGCAATGCCCCCGGTGTGATGACATCATTTCTGTGTGACGTCATCACATCGGGTACATCATGTGCAGTGACGTTGCCCAGCCCCTCACTCCCAGAGAGCTCCCTCCCACCCACTGCTGGTGAGGAGGTAAGACCTGGCAACCCTACACAAAATGGCCACTGCAGCAGGCAGAGCCAGTTGCAAAATGGCTGCCGCAGCTGACCTTCCGTCACACCGTGAAGATCCTTGTGCTGTGGGGGTGGCAGCAGCCAAAGCAACATTTTAAAAAATCAACACAGCCAATCAGATCTTGAATGGCCAGTCTTTCTGTAAACATTTGGGTGCCAGGAAAGTTGTCGGTAGGAACCATGTCACCCATGGGCACCATTCTAAATGGACCAGTTCAGTCTCTTCTTGCCTTTGGGAAACCATGGTAAATAGGGAGAAGCCAAAGTTTCCTTGTGTCTGATGCTGTGATTTTGCTTTCTGATCACATCACTGGAGTGTTCCTTCCACAAGGGTCCAGACTGTTTACCTGGAACATCACTAACTTAAACTTGCAAGCAGCTGCTCTGTGAGACAGGTTAGGCTGAGATGTAATGACTGGCCCAAAGCCACACAGCACACTTCAAGACTCAGCGGGGATCTGAATGCAGGTCTTCCTGGTCCAAATGGCATGGAAGCACTTTATCAGGCTGTAGAGGGCCACGACTTTCTCGGGTGTTTGTCCAAACTTTGACCCAGCCAGCAGCAGGGCCAGTTCCCTCCTGGGCCACTGATGGTTGGAAGTGAGCCAAACTCTTGGAGGACATCAGCTCTCTCCATATCTTGTGACAAGGCATTCCGTTATGCAAGATATGACAAAGAACTGATTTTGGACTGCCCTGAACCAGTGATCATGGGTTCTGTTATTATGTTGAGGTGGAGGAAAGTCCCTCTTTATTCTCTTCATGTGCGCCCATCTCAGGCAGGAGGCAGAGCAGGCAGATAAGAGGAACACCAGATGCCCTTGCTTTCCTCAAAAGCCACTTTGACACTTCTGGGCTTCTTAGTGCCCTGATGAATGAAGGAATGAACGAATGAATGGAGATATCACCCAGAGAGAGACTGCTGGGTCTTTGCTGTTCTCCTATATCTGGCCTAGCTGCAGGGGCACGTGGGTAGGTTGCACATCTCTCAGTTCTCTGATGTGCCAGTTAGGTCAGCTAACCCAGGTTGGGTAAATTCTGGGGGATTTGGAGGCCGTGCCCGGGGAAGGTGGGATCTGGGGAGAGATATCAGTGGGGACGGGATGGGATAGACTCTGTCATCCAGAGGGGCCATTTCCTCTAGGTGGTCTGGAGAAATCCGTAATTCTGGGAGGAATCCAGGCCCCACCTGGAAGCGGACAACCCTGTCGGCCGGCTAGCCCCATCTGGTCAGATCCCAGGAGCTCAAGCAGAGCCAGGCCTGGTCCGTGCTTGGATGGGAGGCCACCATGGGAGTCCAGGGTCGCTGTGCAGAGGCAGGCACTGGCAAAGCACTGCTGAATGTCTCTTGCCTTGGAAATCCCACCAGGGGTCAACATAGACCAGCGGCATCTTGATGGTGCTTTCCACCACCACCACCACCCCCAGGACGCGAGAGCTAGCAGCTGTGACCTGTAGGGCATCATAAACTCTGGATTTTAAGACGGGTTTTTTGTGTGCACATCTTAGCATTCAAAGCAGATCAGAACATTTTAATTAGGAATGATGGTCCATAAATACATTCAATAATAAAATCAAACTGACAGTTATTTGGATTTCGGCTCCCCCACCAAAAAAAGGTTGCTCAACTCCTCCTCTAAGCTAGCCAGCAGAGATGTTGTCTCTGAAGGGCACCTTCAGCTTTGGCTCAGGCCTTCGGTGCCAGGAAAAGGGATGAACTTGTGCACTCTTCAGCAGTTCTGCCCTGAAGTCCTAGCAGTGGCAACCTCCCAGACGCCGTAAGGCACTTTGGCTCTCTTCGGTTCCAGCGCTTCTATATGTGCTCCTGGAGAAACAAGCCCTGAAAGCTGATCTGTCCCAAGGAGAGGGAATTGCTTGGCATCGCAAGGCCCACGCGTCACAGGGGGAGGGGGCCTCCTGGACTGGTGGGGGCACCATGAGCTGCTTTCGGTGTGCTCTGAAGGGAATGATTGAGGTGACCATGTGTGTTTCTATTTCGACCTCCCTGATGAAGAGCTTCCCAAAATGCTTACTGTCTATGTTATTAACAACACTTCTGGAGTTACAGTCACTCTAGAACTTGCAGTTGCAAAAAAAAAGAAAGCATCTTTTTCATTTGAAATAGGAAAATTGTTCCTTGTGCATTGAGTGCTCTTAAAATATTCAGCTGGGACAGGAGAGCAAAACCTCCCCCCCCCCCCCCCCCCCGCCGCATGTCAGTTTAAGTTTAGTTTATTGTAGTTAGCCATTGGCTGTTACAAAATTACAAAACACAAATTGTGAACGAACTATAGGTTAGAGTCAGGATATACAAAAATACCAAAGATCAGTAACAAAATATGACTAATTTAATGCAGTAGCCTAAATGATGGCCGTTCCTGATGCCACCTTGGAACGTATATTCTTTGCAGCGAGGGCAAATAATGAAACTTTATAAGAGACATATGCAATATGTCAGATAACAAAAATGAGATTTCCCCCCCTCAACTGGGTAAGCACTAAGACCAGATGAAATACCTGATAAAAATTTAGCCCTCAGACTAGAATACAGTGGGCAAAAGAGAATATAGTGAGGTAAAACCTCAAGTTCGTGGGTGCCACAAATACATAGACGATGGGCCAAAGGAGTTTGATTGAATCGGCCTTCCAAAATTGCTGTTGGCATTGATTGAAACCATAGAGAGGTAAAGGACGCTCTGAGTGTGTGTTTAGAGATATTAACTAGGAATGGAGTCCTAGTGTGGTCTGATTTAATTAATTTGTACCATGGTGCTGCTTTTGATTTTAGTAGCAAAGAGTGGTCTAGCCAAGCATCAAAGTCATACATCCAGTTTCTAAGTTGGGATTTATCAACGGATGCTCCCAAAAGATCATCAGAAATAGAGTATCTTGAACGTATCTTGTTAAGAAAGTCAAGGCGTTGCGAGTCTTTAGCTAAGAGCAGATTAAAAGACTGGTGGTGACTGAGGGAATTAGAATGTGGATTTTCCATTCTTTTCCAGTACCTGATCATTCTAAGGCGTGCCCCAGCCTTAAGAGAGGGAATACCAGTTTCAGCTCTCATCGGGGCAGCTGGGGACCCCTTGGGAAGTGCTAAAATGCGCCTTAGAAAATGATTCTGGACTACTTCGAGGCTGGCCAAGATTATGTCGTTCCATCCCCATACTTTGACTCCGTACAAGAGATGTGAGGCTTTTGCGAGCTTCTTTGCGGAGGAAGTCTTGTTGCTCTGCCACAACCTCCCAGCCAATAATGATACAGTAAATGAACTTGAGGCCCCTCGGCTATCTTTGGATTCATTGTTTGACAGCTTCAACCAACTCTCCCAGGCCGATATTGACAGGATCCTGGGTGCTGTTAGGCCGACCACATGCCTCTTGGATCCATGCCCCTTGTGCCTGGTGAAGGCCGGCGGCAAGGGGATTCAGGGCACCCCGGTAGGCATTATCAATCTGTCCCTGCATTCAGGGGTTTACCCAGAGGGACTGAAAGACGATGTGGTTGTACTGCTCTTAAAAAAAAAAATCTTGGATCCTTTAGATCCATCCAATCTCGAATCTCTCATTTCTGGGTAAGGTAATTGAGAGAGCAGTTGCAGAACAGCTCCAGAGTTTCTTGGAAGACACATTGGCCCTGGACCCATTCCATGGGACAGCGGTGGCTTTGGTCACCCTCACAGGCGAGCTCCACAGACAGTGGATCGAGGCAGGTCTGCCCTGCTGCTGTTGCTGGATCTGACAGCAGCATTCGACATGGTCGATCATGATCTTCTGACCCAGTGTCTCACTGACATGGGAGTCCACGGGGTAGTCTTGAAGTGGCTCACCTCATTTCTCCAAGGCCAAGGCTGGAGGCTGGCGCCGGGAGAGAGGATGTCACCTAGGTACCCCTTAGTCTGTGGGGTTCCTCAGGGAGCAATTCCCTCCATGATGTTATTTAATGTCTGTATGCACCCCCTCACCCAACTGGCACAGAGGATCGGGCTGGGTTGTCATCAGTATGCTGATGACACCCAGCTGTATCTGCTGATGGGCAGCTGGCTGGACACTGCCCCAGGAAACTTGGCCAAGGGATTGGTGGAATGGTTGAAACAGAACCAGCTGAAACTGAATCTTTCTAGGACGGAGGTTCTGTGGCTGGGCCAGGGAGACTCTGGTTTGGGATGCCAGCTCCCGGCTCCTGACGGCATACCACTGAGACCAGCACCAACCGTCAAGAGCCTGAATGCCCCTTTAACAATGGAGGCCCAGGTCACTACTATTGCCACACTGGCGTTCTTCCAACCACGCCAGATCAGGCAACTGGATCTCTACCTGTCTCGTTCCAATCTAACCACAGTAATCCATGAAACGCTCACCTCCAGACTGGATTACTGTAATTTGCTCTACGTGGGCCTACCCTTGAGGCTGACCTGGAAACTCCAACTGGTACAGAATGTGGGTTGTGCGAGTCCTCACGGGGTCACTGTGTACAGCACATATCCATCCAGTGTTGCACGAGCTGCACTGGCTTCCAGTGGAGTGCCGGATCAGGTTCAAGGTTCTGGTGTTGACCTTCAAGGCCGTTAACGGCTTGGGACCCACGTATCTTCGGGATTGCCTCTCCTCCTGGTATACCCCCAGGAGAGCATCACTCTCATTAGATCAAAATCTGCTGGTGGTCCCCAGCCCGAGAGATATCGGGCTGTCCTCAACCAGACGCAGGGCATTTTGCGCCCTGGCTACAACCTGGTGGAACTCTCTGTCAAATAACATCTGTGCCCTGCAGGACCTGTTACAGTTCTGCAGGGCATGCAAGGCAGAGATGTTCCACCAGGCATTTGGTTGAGATCAATGATGGTTCCATCTGTCTGGTACTCCCACCCCCTGCCTCCCATGAGGCTAATGGCTACATCAGGGGAAAAATTAATGGCATTGTAGGACACTTGTGTTTTTATCTGTTTTAATTTTTTAATGATGATGTATCTGTTATCTTGTTGTATACTGCCCTGAGCCCAGTTTTCCAGGGAGGGTGGTTTAAGACCAAATTGTTGTTGTTGTTGTTGTTGTTATTATTATTATTATTATTATTATTATTATTATTATTATTGGTAGTAGTATCATAAAGCTACTTCTCACTCCTTTCTAGAGTATTTTTTCATGTATTTTAAAAAAGATTCCAACCTGAGTAAGCTTGCAAAGTGCTTGAAATAATGTATAACAAAAACCTTGACGGGGGAGGCAGGGGGTTAGGGTCATGAGAAGATCAGCGCTGCCTCTGGAGGCAGATATAATGTTGTTTAGAGCAAAGAGGCACAAGAAACCGGGCTGCCGGTGGGGTTCCCAGCCTCCAGATGTCGCCTGGAGAAGTGCAACTGATCTCCAGACGGCAGAAATGTCAGTCCTCCTGGGGGGAAGTGTCCGTTCTGGGGAGCGGACTCTGTTGCGTCACTGCTGACTTCCTCTCCCAAACTCCACCCTTCTCAGGCTCCACATCCAAACCGAATCCCAATACAAAGGGAAAAGGCCATTTACATATATACAGGTCTAAAAGTACATATTTTGTCTCCATTTGCAAGAACAAATACCAAACACATTCCAGCACCTGGAAGACCAAGGCCGAAACATGTTTGGTATTCATTCTTGCATATGGAGACAATATGTACTTTAAAGCCTGTATTTATTTATGTAAATACAGGGTCCAGCATACCTGAGGGACTGCCTTTCCCCATATAGGCCCCAAAGAGCACTTCGGTCGGGGTCACAACACCACCTAGTGACCCCGGCCCTAAAGAGGCCAGGCTAGCTACCACGAGGGCCAGGTCCTTTTCGGTGGCGGCTCCTACCTGGTGGAATGTGCTCCCGGAAAAGATCAGGGCCCTGCGGGACCTTTTAAATAAATTTATTTTGAGTTTTCCAACTTTACATATAGTCTTGTTACAGTTACATACATTTGGGGGTTAAATCAACTTTTGTCTTCATACCATTTTATGGCCTTTTGCCATTTTGAATTAAATTGTTCTTCTGTTTTACCCGCCAGAAACATATTGAGCTTATCCATCTCAATTACTTCATACAAGATATTGGTCAAGTCATCCCTTCTCGGTAACTTATCAGACTTCCAGTTTTTAGCAATAAAAATCCTAGACATTGTAATAACATATAAGATAATACATTTCTCGTTAAACTTTAGCCCATCAGGTGTTACATTCAGCAAAAAGATCTCTGGTATCAGTGCTAAATCTTTCCCTGTAATTTCTTTTAACATCTGTTTAACACTTTTCCAAAATTTTTGTATTTTTTCGCATTTCCACCAAATGTGGAAATACGTGCCGATATTATGTTTGCATCTCCAACAGGAGCCTGAGACATTTGTATACCATTTTTGCAGCCTATCTGGCGTCCAGTGCCACCTATTTATCATCTTTATTATGTTTTCTTTATAGGAGGTTGCTCTCAGTAACTTGATTGATTTCCATATTTTTAACCATTCCCTCTCCTCTATTTCCCGACCTAAATCTTTTTCCCATTTAATCATTGTCGGTTTTTTCGAATCCTCTTTTAGTTCTTCTTCTAGTAGGAAGTTGTAAATTTTTTGGATCATTTTATCCTTCCCTTTCAACCATATCTTATCTAGTTGTGTTTCTGTGTTGTAAAAGTCTATTTTTTTATCCTTTGTAAACCTAGAGCTTAGTTGGTTCCTTTCCCAAATTGTTAGCTTTATACTTATTGCTTGTAGTGCTTGCCACGGTTTTAATCGGTTTTCATGATCCAGGAAGGTTTGGTAAGTTCTTATATTGTGCTCATTAATTAATGCTGGGATTACGAAAGCCTCCAAAGATTTCAGAAGCCAAGCAGGGTCAGCCCTCGTTAGTACATGTATGGGAGACTACCAAGGAAGTCCAAGGTTGCTACGTGGAAGCAGGCAACGGCAAGCCACTTCTGTACATCTCTTGCCTTGAAAACCCCACAGGGTCGCCATAAGTTGCCTGCGACTTGATGGCACTTTCCACTGCCATGAACAAAATTTGTATCCGGGTACTGGATGGTGAGGAGCTGCGGAAGGTCAGTAGTTCAGCAGTTCAAGACCCGGGTGCCGCATGATGGAGTGAGCTCCCATCTCTAGTTCCAGCTCCTGCCAACCTAGCAGTTTGAAAGCAAGAAATTGCAAGTAGATAAATAGGTACCACTTCAGTGGGAAGGTAACAGCATTCCATGCGCCTTGGTGTTTAGTCATGCCGGCCACATGACCACGGAAACGTCTTCGGCTTTGAAACGGAGATGAGCACCGCAACCCTAGAGTCGGATTCGACCGGCTTTCAAGCAAGGGAACCTTTACCTTTACTGGATGGTGACTTTGGAGGATACACCCTC
>NW_015173784.1:68438-78874 GCF_001447785.1 Gekko japonicus
ATTTTGTTTTTTTTTTATTTTACACTTCTTTTTTTGTTGGGGGGGGTGCTTACTTCACTTTTAGTTTTTACTGGAGTACTTTTCCTCTGTGTGGTGGCTTGATAGCTGTTTTGGTACTTTATTTGAGTTGTAAAATGTTTACTGTCCCTTTAAATCCCTCTAGGGCAGTTTTGTTCAGTTCGTTCAGTTCGTTATGGTTATTATTATTTTATTTCTCCCACTCTTATTCTTATTCTTGCTTGTTCTCCCACTCTTATTCTTGTTCGTATTCTTACTCTCCCTTTTTGCTAGTTTGCACCCCGCTTTTTATTGCTCTTCTGTTTCCACCTCTTTAAGTCCTATTACCCCTTTAAATCTTTCCTTCCTTCCCCTTTAAATCGTTCCCCTCTGAGTCCGTTCTTTGCGTGGCGTATAATGCAGCTCCAGACGCTGGAATGGCTCCCTTACGTAGATTCCTTTTATATCCGCTGTCTGCGTAAGCCTCTGTGCCTCAGTGCGTTGCAAACACGCTTGTTTGGTCCCTCTGGGTCTCCGTCGGGCACGCCTCCCCTCCGCGTCGCTGAATTCCACTCTCCGCCGCCTTGCCGCTCTCCGACTCCACCTCCACCAGCCTGGACCTCCGATCCCTCACAGATTCGTCCCCGGTGCGCACGTCCCCCTCTCGGCTTCAGCTCTTAAAGACACAAGGCATACAGCTGTAAGTAATCAGGTCTGACTAGTGTTTTCTGTAGGTCCCGAGATTTTATCGCTAATGCTAGATTATTTTATTTTATTTTCACTAAGTTTTCACGCGCTCCTTAGTTTACCCCCTCTTCTGTGGTCCCTGCGAATGGCCAGTTTAGTCTATGCCCGTTTCCACTCCTTTCCTAGTTTAAGCGTGCAATATTCTTCTTTCCTTAGCTTTAATTCCTAAAAATGACCATCATTCTGGTTTCATTAAAAGCTCATAAGTTTTTAATAGGATACTTAGCTTCGGGTTTTGTCGAAACGGTTCTAATGTCCCCCGTTGCTTTTCCAATAGTCTCGGCTCTGTAAACGACGATTCTTCTCGCCGCTTTGTCTCCTAATTTCCCCCGCTTCTGGAGCAGCTTTCTTTAGCCTGGGAGAATCGCCACTTCTCCCATAGGAAGCCCAAGCTCCTTGCTGAAGTTCTCTCTTGATGTGAGAACTTCTGTTCGATTTTAGAACAACTGTTTTTGAGAAATAGGAGAGGTTGGACACCCGGAGCTCCCACTCTGCGTCCTTCCTCGTCGAGACCGGAAACCGGAACCTCTCGGCCCTGCGGGACCTTTTACAGTTCCGCAGGGCCTGCAAGGCGGAGCTCTTCCGCCAGGCTTTTGAGTAGGAGCCGCCGCCGCCACTACCACCACTGTGTAACTGCAGAGCAGTGCCGCCGGGTTGGGCTGATGGAGCAACTGGAACATCGTGGCCCCTTCCTGACCTCCTCCTGATATGCAACGGGGAGTGTGTAATTATAGTCTTTCATGTATCCTGTTAGTTGTGAATTTTAGCTTCAACTGTTTTAATCTGTTTTATCTCTATTGCACTTTGTGCCTTGTAAGCCGCCCTGAGCCTGTGTGCGGGGAGGGCGGGGTATAAATGAAATAAATAAATAAATGGCCTTTTTTCTTTTTATTGGGATTAGGTATTTATAGGCTGAAATCAAAATGTAACAAAATTATTAACCTACCTATTTAGATCAAAAGTAAACATTCAGACTTGAACGCAATACATTTTGGAACAATATTTTACTGTGGAATCCTTTCATCTAGCTACACATGCCTACCTAGTCAGTGTGATTTTCGTGGCAGTTGTCTGTCAGCCAAGGTATTAATGCCCAAGTCAAGGTTTGTGACAGATACCCTTAAAATGCCGTGTAAATGTTCATCTGTAAGTCTAGACCTACACTTGGATTTCACAATTTTCACCTTGGAAAAAGTTTGTTCACAGATGTATGTGGTGCCAAAGACGGTGAGCATGCCTGCAGCAAATTTCTTTAGGCCGGTAAATACATCAAGTAGACAAATTAAAAACAGAATGCTAGACATTGAATGCCAGATGTTAGTCAGGCCAACAAAACCTGCTCCCCGCTGAGTTTTGAGATTTTCCTCATTACTGGGAAAATGGTCCCATATCTATCCTCTTTGCAAGTGCCACAGCAGCGCAGAGCATTTTCCCTTGCCAGATGTAATGCCATGCCTTCTGCTATTTTTATGGCATGGTATGGCAATAAGATAGCCTACTCAGCCAGATACTTCCCTTGCAATCAAAAATGTATGGAGTCAATCACTCATGTTATTCTCTATTGTCATCTGTATACAGATTTACGTTACATGCATTTACATTCTGTTCTAGTTAGGATGAAGAACTGTTCTGATACATTCAGGGTTTGTAGACTCTTGAATGATTTCTCCTCTAATGTCACTGAGAAGGTGGCTAAGTTTCTCTATTCTGCTATAAAGGTATGCCAAGGGATTTCACAGAAATAATCCTATATTTACACAGATGTATATGTATGTTGTGGTTCTAACTCACCTTTTAAACTGTATTAACTTGTATCAATTTTTTTCTATGACAATAAAGGCTACTTAACAGGTAGACCAGAATAGAAATCTAACAGACTATTTTCTTTGTAAATGTCTTTGAGATGATCACCGGCTTACAAATCAGTTAGTTCCATCTGAAAAAACTTGCTTGCATCTTCTGGTGCTTCTTCAAATGGATTCTGAAACCTGCTTATTTCCTTTCCATGCTTATGGCAATCAGTGAATCTATTCTGGAATTCCACCTGCAGTAGGTTCAGTGCTTTTATGTGTCCTTCAACACTGAATTGTAAATTCCTGTTATTCTCAAATTTAGTCCATTGCAGCATGAGAAGTTTGAAAAGTTGTTGTTGTTGTTCAGTCGCACAGTCGAGTCCGACTCTTCGCGACCCCATGGACCAGTTCACGCCAGGCCTTCCTGTCTTACGCCGTCCTCCGAAGTCTGCTCAATTTCATGTTCATTGCATCTATGACACTGTCTAACCATCTCATCCTTTGCCGTCCCCGTCTTCTTTGACCTTCAATCTTTCCCAGCATCAGGGTCTTCTCCAGTGAGTGCTCCCTTCTCATTTGGTGGCCAAAGTATTTGAGCTTCAGTCTCATGATCTGGCCTTCCAGGGAACAGTCAGGGTTGATTTCTTTTAGGATTGACTGATTTGATCTCCTTGCAGTCCAAGGGACTCTCAAGAGTCTTCTCCAGCACCATAGTTCAAAAGAATCTATTCTTCGGCGCTCGGCCTTCCTTATAGTACCATGTGGACTTCCATACATGACTCTCCTCTTTTACTCTGAGCAAGAGGCTCTTTAGATCCTTTTCACTTTCAGCCATTAGAGTGGTATCATCTGCATATCTGAGGTTGTTGATCTTTTCCCCAGCAATCTTAATTCCCGCTTGTGATTCATCCAGGCCAGCATTTCGCATGATGTACTCTGCATATATATTAAATAAGCAAGGTGACAGTATACATCCTTGTCGTACTCCTTTTCCTATGCTGAACCAATCAGTTGTTCCGTATCCGGTTCTAACTGTCGCTTCTTGGCCCTTATACAGGTTTCTCAAGAGACATGTGAGGTGGTCTGGTACTCCCATCTCTTTAAGGACCTGCCATAGTTTGTTGTGATCCACACAGTCAAAGGCTTTAGCATAGTCAATGAAGCAGAAGTAGATGTTTTTCTGGTACTCTCTTGCTTTCTCCATAATCCAGCGAATGTTGGCAATATGATCTCTCGTTCCTCTACCTCTTCGAAACCCAGCTTGTACTTCTGGTAGTTCTCTATCCACGTACTGTTGAAGCCTAGCTTGTAGGATCTTGAGCATGACCTTGCTAGCGTGTGATATGAGTGCAATTGTGCGATAGTTTGAACATTCCTTGGCATTGCCCTTCTTTGGGATTGGAATGTATACTGATCTTTTCCAATCCTGTGGCCACTGTTGCGTTTTCCAAATTTGCTGGCAAATTGAGTGCAGCACTTTAACAGCATCATCTTCTAAGACTTTGAATAGCTCAGCTGGGATACCATCACCTCCACTAGCTTTGTTGTTAGCAATGCTTTCTAAGGCCCATTTCACTTCACATTCCAGGATGTCTGGCTCGAGGTCAGTGATTATACCGTCGTGGTTGTCAAGGACATCGAGGTCTTTCTTGTATAGTTCTTCTGTGTATTCTTGCCATCTTTTCCTAATCTCTTCTGCTTCTGTTAGGTCCCTACCGTTTTTGTCCTTTATCATGGCCAGCTTTGCATGGAACGCTCCCTTGATTTCTCCAATTTTCTTGAAGAGATCTCTAGTCCTTCCCATTCTATTGTTTTCTTCTATTACTTTGCACTGTTCATTCAGGAAGGCCTCCTTATCTCTCCTTGCTGTTCTCTGGAAATCTGCATTCAGTTGGGTATATCTTTCCTTTTCACCTTTGCCTTTCGCTTTCCTTCTTTCCTCTGCTATTTGTAAAGCCTCATCAGACAGCCACTTTGCTTTCTTGCATTTCTTTTTCTTTGGGATGGTGGTGATTGCTACCTCCTGTACAATGTCACGAACCTCCGTCCATAGTTCTTCAGGCACTCTATCTATCAAATCTAGACCCTTGAATCTATTCTTCACCTCTACTGTATATTCATCAGGGATGCGATCTAGGTCAAACCTGAATGGCCTCGTGGTTTTCCCAATTTTTTTCAGTTTAAGTCTGAATTTTGCAATGAGTAGCTCATTATCTGAGCCACAGTCAGCTCCAGGTCTTGTTTTTACTGACTAAGACTAGATTAAGACTAGATGTGTATTTAAGCTGATTAGAAGATCTCCTCTCCTGGGTTTTTAGTCAGTAGTGGGTATCTTTTCTTTATCCCCTTAAATGTAGTTCCCTTCCTTATTTCTGTTATAGTTTGTAGTTTTAATAAAAATGCAATAAAAATTCCCCATTGGGGAGCAAAAAAAAAAAGGAATAGCAGAAGCTGGAAGGGATGCAGCCAGCCAGAAGCTCAGCCACCACGCCCCCCCCCCCTTGCAGGGACTTTTCTTACTGCTGTCCATAAACTGTGGAACTCTCTCCCACGGGAAGTGCAACTGGCATGACGACTGTGTTGGGGAATGGCTCTGTCAGAGCACCTAGCAAGACACGGAGGGCTATGTGAAGAAACAGCAGTTTAAGTCTGACAAGAGACAGAAGATGCCGGACATGGTTGGCAGTTGGCGGAAGCATCTTGGGCCCCTAGCAAATCTGCTGCTCTACCAGAGGGCCCCTGCACCTCCGCCTATGTCTGCTTAGACACTGGCGAGTAACACAAACATTAGACCCTGCCTGACACTGCCAGGGCCCTCTCCTCCAAAGGGGACCAGCCCTGGTGAGCACTGCCGGTGGAGGTTCTCACCGCTCAACAGAGTGCAGAGATGCCATCATTATATTTTATATTCTCATTATTTGTCAGCTGTGGGCACACGTATTAAATACCGCCTTGAGACCAAATAACAGCTAAATAGAATATGATCTCCAATCACACTAATAAGGTCTGAGTCAATGATATCCATCAATTTAGCATCTACAGTTGTCTTATGATCACTGTTGCTGTACCAGAGCTGAAAACTGTGGTGGTGATTATATTTTTCTCTCTCACTTCCTTCCCATCGCCTCCAGTTTATCTTCCCAGCAACCCTGCCAGGTAGGTAAGGCTAAATGAGAGTGACTGACCCAAGGCCACCCTTGAGCTTCATCACAGAGACAGGATTTAAACCTGGGTCTCTTGAACCCAGCGCTCTAACCACCCGCCATGGGAGAAGAGTCAGCTCTGTTAACCTGTGCAATGATGTGGTCAGCCATGGTTAGCCATGGATGTACATTTCTGTGCTGAGCACCGGAATGGAGTTTTCCTGCCAACCCAGATCTTAGAAAGGGTGTCGTTAAGCGCTCTCTGCACATGGGTGCTGCAGAGACAGAGTATTCTCGCTCTCCAGCAAGAAAGATGCACGTGAGCTTGAAAAGGAAGCACATCTCCCCATACACTCTTCAAGTGGACCCTGGTCGCAACAGGGCCATCTAACCTCATCGCATGCACAGCAGAGTGACGGAAGGGGAAACAGACAAACTCCCTTCAGTGTGCTACATTTTCTCACAGGTTGTAACTTCTGATCCCCAGGGCCAACCAGTTCACTAGGCATGCCCAGGTGATTCCCAGAGGTAAAGCAGCACCAACCAGCCCTGCCGCTTCCCCATTTACTCTCAGTGTTGGGGGGATCTGGGGTCAGACTCCTGGGAGGCACCCCGGCGAGCCATCTCCCCCTCCCTCCCTC
The DNA here is from genome assembly GCF_001447785.1 of Gekko japonicus. Lineage (NCBI taxonomy): Eukaryota > Metazoa > Chordata > Lepidosauria > Squamata > Gekkonidae > Gekko > Gekko japonicus. The sequence continues at coordinate 74,760 of NW_015173784.1, forward strand.
CCTCCCCCAGGGTGTGGGGGAAGCAAGGAGGGCAGGCAGTGTCTTCCCTCCTCCTTGCAGCGCCATTTTTTGTTTTTCCTGACAGTTCTTCCTCAGACATTTCAAACACGTCCTGATCTTGAGATTCAAAAGACAAAAGAACAAAAAGCAAAACACCAACAGCCCTCGGGGTATGTGCATCTTGTTTCCCTCTGAGCTTCCCACATTTCCTAGGGTCAGAGAAGTCATGAGACATCAACCATGCTACCTCCTGTGCATGCTGTACCTACCACAGAATTGTCAGTGAAGGAATCTGGGTTGTTCTCATATATGAATTTCTCCACCCTCATCTGGCGAAGTTTGAACATCTTGGATCCCCTGTTGGTGAGGAGAGAGAGCTCTTCCAGCATCACGTCCTTGGGGATGCTGATCTTCTTCCCCAGGTTCAGCTTGGACACTTCTTGTGGCATGACTGAAGAGGTACAATAGGAAAGGTCCTTAGAACTGCAGGCACCCAGCCCCCCCCCCCCAACCCTCAGCTTTTCCCATCACTACCAGCAAGCAGAGAGGTTCAAGGCACCGTCTGCTTAATAAACTGTTAGAGGTGGAAATCGACTTCTCTAAAGCTCTGCTGAGTCTTTGATGATTGTACTACGGAGGAGGAACTTAGAGACTTGGGGACAATTGGCATGTACTGAAGGGGGAAAGTATGTCTGTCTCCCACCTGCCAAACATCCCTGCTGAGTACTCCCTATTATCTTGGCAAATGCAGGTTTGGGAACACAGATGTGCCCCACAAATATCTCATTCCACCCATAGTGTCCCTGTAAAACTTAGAAAATCTGTACAGGCACATCCTGTTTCTAAGGTAAGCAAAGCAGGCTAATTGATCCAGGACCTACATGCAGAATGTCTGGTATGTTCTCCTGTCCAGAGGAAGGGCCGTGGCTCAGCGGTAAAGCCTCTGCTTGGAAAGCAGAAGGTCCCAGGTCCAATCCCTGCCATCTCCAGTTAAAAGGGCCAGGCAGTAGGTGATGTGAAAGACCTCCGCCTGAGACCCTGAAGAGCCACTGCCCGCCTGAGTGGACAGTGCTGACTCTGATGGACTGACAGTCTGATTCAGTATCAAGCAGCTTCATGTGTGTGTGTTCTATGCTCTGATGTCCAAGAATCCCCCCCCCCACCCTCTTGGAGAGGGACCTGAGACAAGGAGAGTAAAGTGAGGCCTGACTTCAGGTCCACCAGGCAGATATGCAAACAGAATACATTTCTCATGGCAGTGCTTTTACACAACAGAATGACCGGACTGGGTTTGGCAGTGGATCATGACATCATGGCTCTGAGTTAATGATGTCACAAATCACCAACAGGGTCCCCGTCTGAATCTCTTTCTTTATCAACAATCTCACAATGTTGTCTGTGTGTTGTAAATTCTTTATTGCTGTGCCATGTATTGCGTGTAAGAATCAATATGGGGAAAGCCACAACTACCGTCTCAAAAGCAAGTTTAGTTATTGTCCCACAATTTTGCGCTAAGGCAAAAACGCAGATAAAGATTTGCTGCTGCATGCTCTTTCCTTGACAACCACACATCATTTTATAAAGCTTGTGAAAACATTTAGCTGCTGGATGTTCTGCTCGGGTAGTGCCATTCAGTTTTTAAGAAGCCCAGCCGTTTGGTCCCTGCCACATTGCCCACACTGACCATCAGCTGCTGCCACAGACAAACCGCTCTCCCAATTAATAACCATGCCATTCAGATGACAGTTCCTTTGGCAAGCAGTAGCACAAGGCAAGATAATTCCTGTTGTCCTCACTGCCTGCCTTACTGTGTAGAGTGGTGGAGGCTTATATACGGGACAAACTTCTGCCTGTTTACAGCGTACAACAGGGGTCCAAAGACAGAACAAAAGGCTCTAAGACTGACACCCAGGAATCAGTGTTGGAAAAGTCACTTGTATAAGAATTACAAAGGGGTTTGCTGGAAATATAAAAAAGAAGATGGTGCCTTTTATCATATGTGGTGGACTTGTATCAACACCAAAAGATACTGGGAAAATATACATGAAGAAATTCAAAATATTTTAAAATCCAAATTCCAGATGGAACCGGAGACTATTTCACTGGGAATCTCGCCAGGCAGTGCTCCCATTTGTTGCCCTGAACCACGACCCGAAGGTCCTACAGGGCCACAATGCCAAGGCCACCGCCACAGCCACACTGCCTGGAAAATCTACAACAACTAATGCGATTGTCGATTTTGTATGTTTATAATGTGTTTTAAATTTTATTGTATTTATTGAAATGTTGTAACCTGCCCTGAGCCCGTTTACAGGATGGGCGGGATATAAATGCGAGAAATAAATAAATATAACAAGTAGCTATTCTCCCCCACTTGTGGAAGGACAATCTTTCTAGAGGTCAAAAGGACCTGTAGGGAACAGATGGAGGCGGGGAAGCAGAGCAGTGGCGATGGGACGTTTCCTGACCCTGCCCCCGCCACAGTGGCCATTCCCTCCTGACGTCTCCAGGGTGTTTGTTTAAAGGTGTTTTGATCTCTATCTTCTGCCCCCCACCCCCACCCCCCAGTGCCATGCTGGGGCTCCTTGACCACACCAACCCCAACAAGCGTTGTGGGCGTCTGGGCCAGAGCCATGCTTTGGGCAGAGTCTGGTCAGTTCCAGGGGTCAGTACAGGTGGCTCCACAGCCCCCCGCATTCTCTTGCAGTGAGTCAGAAGTCTGCATTCCCCCCCACCACCTGTGGCTCTTTCCTTGGAATAACAAATTCAGACCGTGAGTGCTCCCTTTTTTCAGTCTGTGGTGGTCACCGACTCCCCCTTGAAGAAGGACTCCTGATTGTCCCCTACATGAAAATCTGCAGACAATACAGACATGCGGGAGAGGGACTGCTGGGAGAGGTGTGCGCGCACATCTGTATGTATGTATGTATGCACGCATGAGGGTACATCTATCTTACCTTCTTGGGTTAATTCTAAAATGAGCTTAGTTGGCTTTCTCTTCTTGTTGGGAGCCGGGGTTCCTGCAAGAGGCATGCTGTGCGAGGGAGTTTCTGTATGAGAATGGAAGAGTGTGGGAATGAGTGCCTGCTCACATGACACAGGATGAAGCCACTGCCTGCCCCTCCCACCATGGGACAGGCACATTTTCATCCCACCCTTACGCACTCTACAGTTCCTTTGTATATAGAAGACCTACCAGTCAACCTTGATCTCCTCAAGCTCTACACTTTCCTCCCCACCAGTACAGACGCACTCTAGGCACACCAAAGAATCGTTCCCTAAATGGTCTCTAAGAGGGGCATCAACACCAATGCTTCCCTGTTCCTGGGAGGACGTTTTGCAGTGATTATGACCAGTTTCAGAATGTTCCCCACCAAAGGCCCGGCTGGTGGGCTATGCAGTGCCCACCTGCCCAGTTTGCTTAGAGTTAGCGGAGTTCACTTGCCTGGGAGAACATTTCCCCTGTTCCATCCCTTGTCTCTAGTTGGAATTGCAAAGCTGATTTGGCTTTAAGTACCTTGGCTTCCGTAAGGATGGAGGTGGATGGGAGGGGGGGTATTTCCACTGTATCTGCTCCCTCGCTCCCCCGACTCACACTCTCTGCATCCCCCATGATTCCACTTTGTTCCCTCTCACCCTGCTCCACTCACTTCCTCCTGCTGCCTCCCCCTGCTCTTCCTGGCTCTCCTTGCTCCCCCTCCTTTAGTATCTTCCACTCTTATTCCTCACTCCCATTATCTGGGTGGCAACATCTGCCGCTATCTGAGATTGCTCTAGCATACCAAAGTACCACCTCAATATCCTTTCTGCAGCACCTGTGCTTATCCACCACATCTGTCTAGTGTCCATTTAGAATATGGAGAAAAATATGGGGAAAACAATCTGTTCAACCACAAGGACCAGTCTATACAGATTCCACCAGTGTGTGTGTGTGTGTGTGGGGGGGCTTTCTGCTGAAGAAGAAAAAAGTTTCTTCTTCACTCTACTGTTGTATTCATACGTAGGAGGAGGGCTGAGGAAATACGTGCCTAGTTGTAGTCTAGTCGTCCAGTTCAGCTCATCTAGTTGAGGGCTGTCTGTGTGTGTTGGTGGGAATCGGTTTTGGGGTGATTTGA
>NW_015173784.1:78927-153012 GCF_001447785.1 Gekko japonicus
GAGACGGGAATGCCAATTGACTTGCATGGGCTCCATTGAAATACATTACAGTACAAGTAGAGTTGCAATAAAAATGAGGAATGCCAATTGACTTGCATGGGCTCCATTGAAATACATTACAGTACAAGTAGAGTTGCAATAAAAATGAGGAATGGATTTTCAATTAGGGTCTCTGGGGGCAGCAGGAGTGTTCATGGACTGGAATGACAGGCCCCAGAGTGAAATTCAGGGACTGGAATGAGAGATTACAGAGTGGAATGACAGCCCCTGGGGGGTAGCAGGAGTGTTCTGGGACTGGGATGAGAGACCCTGAAGTGGAATGACAGCCCCTGGATGTAGTAGGAGTGGTCTGTGACTAGAAATGAGAGACCAAGTCCATGGGGGTAGCAGATGTGTTCTGGGCCTGGAAGGACAGAACCCAGAGTGGAATGAAAGCCCCTGGGGGTAGCAGGAGTGTTCAGGGACTGGAATGAGTAACCGCGGAGTGGAATGACAGCCCCTGGGGGTGGCAGGTGTGTTCTGGGCCTGGAATGAGAGACCACGGAGTGAAACGACAGCCCCTGGGGGTAGCAGGAGTGTTCTGGGCCTGGAATGAAAGTCCCCAGCCCAGAGTGGAATGACAGCCCCAGGGTGTAGCAGGAGTGTTCAGGGACTGGAATGAGAAACCACGGAGCGGAATGACAGCCCCTGGTTGTAGCAGGAGTGTTCTGGAGCTAGAATGACAGCCCCTGGGGGGTAGCAGCAGTATTCTGGGACTGGAATGACAGGCCCCAGAGTAGAATGACAGCCCCAGGGTGTCCCAGACCACTCCTACTACCCCCAAGGACTATAATTCCACTCTGGAGCCTGTCATTCCAGTTCCAGAACACTCCTACTACCCCCAGAAGCTGTCATTCCACTCTTGGGCCTGTCATACTAGTCACAGATCATTACTGCTATCCCCAGGGGCTGTCATTCCACTCTGGGGCCTGTCATTCCATTTTCAGAATACTGCTGCTAGCCCCAGGGGCTGTCATTCCACTCTGTAGTCTCTCATTCCAGTCTCTGAACACATCTGCTACCCTCTGGGGCTTTTATTTCACTCTGGGGCCTGTTCATGAACACTCATGCTACCCCCAGGGGCTGTCATTCTACTCTGGGGCCTGTCATTTCAGTCCCAGAACACTTCTGTTACTCCTAGGGGCTGTCATTCCTAGCTGGGGCCTGTCATTCCAGTCCCAGAGTAGTCTGTTTGGGCCCAGAGACCCAGTTTCAACTCCCCACTCTGCCATGGGTTGTTGGGTGAGCCTGGGCCAGTCACAGCCTCAGCCTAACCTCCCTCACAGAATACTTGCAAGAAGAAGATTGGGGGGGCATAACATAAGTGGCTTTGGATCCCTCTTGGGTGGGGGGAAAGGCAGGGCATGAGGGAATAATCCTTCCTTATTAATAAAAGCGATTTGGGGTGGCCACATAAAATGTGCTCCCTCAGCCATTGGCCTGTCAGCGCCTCGGTCCCGCCCACAGACCCACCGGCCAGCCTCTCACCCACAGTCTGCGAGGAGCCGGCAGCGGAGATGGATGCTTCCCAGGGGGACCAACTGGCCTCGGGGACGGGGGAGACGGCCGCGCCGTGCTCCCCTGGGCCACGTGGCCTGCCCCAGGTAGTCTGCGGGAAGTCCTTCTGGGGAGACGAGCAGGAGAAAGCTCCCAGAGTCCCCTCCCAACCCTTCCTGGCCCGATCACAAGGGCCCGGGAGAGAGCGGTGGGGCGTTTCAAAGCCTCCCCTTATGTCTCCTGCCCGCCCACCGAGATGGACGAGCAGGAGAAGGCTCCCAGAGCCCCCCTCCCACCCCTTCTTGGCCCGCTCACCAGGGCAGCCGAGGTGGGAGGGGGCTTCTCCTGCCCACCCGCTGAGGCGCATCACCAGGACCTCGCACTCACCCAGGCCCTCTTTCATTTCCACAACAGGGCTTTCTCCTAGTAATAAATAATTTCCACTGAATCTGATCTGAGACTTATAGCCAGAGAATGAACAGCAAGTTAACATGCAGCATGATGCAGATCAAGATGTGCAAAGTGGGAAGCTGTGGGAAGTGAGTGGGGATCTTCATTCCCTCCTGTCTGGTGGGGAGGGCACTCACCCCCACCTCCCCCTGCGAAAAATGCCGCTATTTCAGCAGATATCCCAACATCCCTTGCATGCATTCCGTATTCTAATGTACTATTCTGGAAAAAGAAATTCACTAAAATACATTAAAATACAGAGGATTTATAGTCCTCCTTGCTGAGGATACATACGTGAGGACTATAATATGTGAGGAGTAGAGATAAATTGGTGTGTGATTGATTATGTGCTTTGCATTGCGCATAATAGTGTTTAGTACTGTCTTTAGGTATAATGGTGTTTAGTACTGAAACATTTTTGTGCAATAAATCACCTGTATTTATTATTTAGTTATTGTTTAGAAGTATGAGCATGGCATGGCGTGGCAGTACCACGCAGTCATGTAATGGCAGTCCCCCTGAGAAAAACATTGGCCCCCTGAGCAAAAAGTTGTTAGCTGTGGGGCTGGGGCTGATGTGAAATATATGGTTCTGTTGTGATAATAATATGCGGGGATGGGGAGGAATATCAATGAAATCACTGCCATGATTTTGATTAATCATCACCTTGATGGAATAATAGTGTAAAAAGGGCTGAATTCCAGAAGCTTCTATGTACAGGTATCTTCTGCTAAAGAAGAGCAATTAGCAGTATCTTAGTAAGACTCTCTGCAAGTTCTTTTTGTAGTCCGATTGCCAGGCCCCCCCTGGCCACTGGCAGGGGGTGGGGGGCAATGCTCCCTCTAAGGCGTGGAGTCTTGTGAGCAAAAATTCTACTTTGTGAGCTACTGGCATTAAAGTTGTGAGCAAGTGATTTGGCTACTGCATAAAGTAGTTTGCTCTGGAGCCCTCCTTCCTGAGCTGAGACAAAAATGTGTGAGCCGGAGGCTAAAAAACTGTGAGCTGGCTCACACTCACTCAGCTTAGAGGGAACACTGGCAGGGGGTGGGTTAGGGTTGTCTGATCCAGGCTGGGAAACTCCTGGAGATTTGGGGATGGAGCATGGAGAGGACAGAGACCTCCGTGGGGTAGGATGCTCTGGGGCTCACACCCTCAAAAACATCCATTTCCTCCATGGGAACAGGGATCTCTCTGTTGTCTGTAATTCTGAGCTGCAATTCTGGGGGATCCCCTGGAGGCTGGCACCCCTCGTTTAGAGGGAAGCACAAAAGTACGGCACGGAACTCTAGAACTTTCTGCCTCATACTATACAATACTGTTATGTATTTAGTATTTTGTAGTGCAGAATACTGGAATGCAGAATAAATAGAAGTTAGAAGTACCTGCTACTTGGGGGATGTGGATGATCAGTTCCCACAAGTTAAGCTTTGTTCAGATGTAACATTTTTACGTTTCCATTTTGCATCCTGGGACAACATGCTACATCCAGTTCTCTAATTACATATCACTTTCCATTTTCTGTGATCAGGGTATTACATATATTGTCCAATTGTTTCCAATTGTATGTACTGAAACAGGAAGTGTGCATTGCCTTAACACTGTACAAAAATGTACAAAGAGGATTGCTCAAAGTGCACTCTCCCAGTATGCAAGGCAGGCGTGTCCAAAGCATAGCAGGACTGAACTGGGTTCTTGGATAAAGGACATCTTCCATCAAAAGCAATAGGAGATCCTGTTTCAGTGACACAGATGATGGAGGAGTATGCCACCGGCACCAACCATAGATGTATCTTGGCCTATTCCCCTCCCCCCCCCCGCCTGCATGGGTAAACTAGATGGAAAAGAGAACTCCTTTGAGTGTGGCCCACCCAGTGTTTGTCTTCTCTCACCACTGAGTTATTCCGACCAACTTGCATTGCTTCCAGGATGACTTGAGACCTGACATAAGAAGAGCCCAGCTGGATCAGATCAGTAGAGTCCATCTAGTCCAACCAGCTGCCTCATAGAGTGGTCTGGAGGTCCAATAATAGGACATAAAGGGTGATGTTGCCTCCTGGCTCTGGGATTCAGGGGTTGACTGCCTCTGAAGTTGGAGGTTCCCTTTAGGCACCATATCTAGGAGCCACTGACGGACCTCTCCTCCATGCATCTCTCTGACCTCTGAAAGCCTCTTGCCCCTGTGGCCATCCCTATATCCTCTGGCAGTTCACTGCACCTTTTAATCACTTGTTAAGTAAAGAAGTATTCCCTTTTGTCTGTTCTGAACTTCATTGGATGCCCTCAAACCGTGATATTTTGGGAGAAGGAGGAAAAGTCATCCCTGCCCACTCTCTCTACCATGTGCATGATTTCATAAACCTCCATCGTGCTCCCTCTGAGCTGCCTCTTTTCTAAATGGAAAAGTCCCAGACTCTCTTTCTGCCCAAAATACCGATACTCTCTGCCCATGACACAGCCCCGGGCCAGATGTTTCAGAGGCAAAGTCTAGGCAAGGTGGTAATTATAGGATGCGTAACTCATCCTAGCCATTATTGGACAGCTCCCATCAATTAGGTTTTTAGGAGGAATTCAAGCATTAAGTTACATCCTGAGTTACAGATCAATTTCTTCCACTGATTCATGTGATTAAGCTTTTCTGCTTCATTTGCAGTTTAGTCTGACATTTGCCCCAACATGTGGCTTCCTCCGCTAACTTCACACATCTGATGAAGGAAACTGGCTGTTGCAGATGCAAGTAATAATCTGAAGCCTATCTGTCTCTGTAAAGCGCCTCTGCCCTTTCCTGCCTTCCAGCCTCTGCTGTCCAGACTGACATTCCTTCTTTGGAACAAAGTTCATGTCCAGTCAGGCACCTTGAAGACCAACAAAGTTTTACTCTAGGTATAAGCTTTCACTTTCGTGCTCCTGCACTGTTCTTTAGATCCATTGGAACAGAAGTCACCAGCCATTACGTATAGGTAGAGTGTGGGGAGGGTGTTGCCAGAAAGGGCAAATTACCGTCAAGATGCATAAGTAATGGAGCAGTAAACATAGCTGAAATTGGATTAAGGCAATTGGTAGCACACATCACCGGTTTTAACTTAACCCAGTTCAGTTCTGTTGTAAGTTGCACTGAGCCCTGTTCTCGGGGGAGGGCGGCCTAAATGTTCAAATAATAAATAAATAAATAAATAAATAAGATAGGAACAAGTCCTCTAGTCAGTTTAAGCAATAGGCTGCTGCTACATGTCTGCCTTTCTATTCCTCTTTCATTCCACCCCACCCCACCCCCCGCTCTTTCCTCAGTTTAATCAGAACTCCTGTTGGAACATCACATAATCTGTATTTTTCCAGCAGTAGCCAGAATAAAACAGAATCAAGCTGCAACAACAGTTTTGCATTTTGTGAATATAACCTTTGAGTTAAAAACGTCTGGGAGAACCGTGTTTGATTCCCCACTTCTCCACATGCAGCTGCTGGTGTGACCTTGGGTCAGTCATAAGTTCTCTCAGAGCTGTTCTCTCACAAGCAGTCCTTGAAAGAACTCTGTCAGCGCTGCCTACCTCACAGGGTGTCTTTGGTGGGGAGGGGAAGGGAAAGGAGAATGTAAACTGCTCTGAGACTCCTTCAGGTAGTGAAGGGCCATGGGGGGGGGGTATACATCCAATCTCTTCTCCCTCTTCAGAGTTATATCCTGCTAAGCCCTTTGGCACTGTTCGGTGGATAGTTATCCAAAGATTATTTGGGCACTGGCAAGTTAGACATTTTATAATGGACACAGAACAAAGTCTGAGTCTAGTGGGGCACCTTTAAGACCAGCAAAGTTTTATCCATGGGTATAGGCTTTTGAGTGCACGTACACTTCATCAGATACAATGAAATGGAAATTACCAGTCCATACATATAGGTAGCGGGTGAGCAGCAAATCAGCATACAGCATAATAAAGATGTTTAACAGATTCAAGAACCTAACAGGAATAACAAGATTAGTTTATATGGTTACCATTTGTTTGGGTTTAATTCCGGGGGGGGGGGGGGACATTTTGAAGGAAAAGCATAGTGCATGTTGTTGTTGTTGTTCAGAAGCACAGTAGAGTCCGACTCTTCGCGACCCCATGGACCAGATCACGCCAGGCCTTCCAGTCTTCCACCGTCCTCTGAAGTTTGCTCAATTTCATGTTCGTTGCATCGATGACACTGTCTAACCATCTCATCCTTTGCCGTCCCCGTCTTCTTTGACCTTCAATCTTTCCCAGCATCAGGGTCTTCTCCAGTGAGGGCTCCCTTCTCATTTTGGTGGCCAAAGTATTTGAGCTTCAGTTTCATTATCTGGCCTTCCAGGGAACAGTCAGGGTTGATTTATTTTAGGATGGACTGATTTGTTCTTCTTGCAGTCCAAGGGACTCTCAAGAGTCTTCTCCAGCACCATAGTTCAAAAGAATCTATTCTTCGGCGCTCGGCCTTCCTTATAGTCCAACTCTTGCAGCCATACATGACTACTGGGAATACCATTGCTTTGACCATGCGGACTTTTGTTGGCAGGGAGATGTCTCTACTTTTTATCATGCTGTTTAGGTTTAGATGTGTCCTTAATTATGCCATTATGCTCTATCCGTCTCCTCTCAAGCATGGAGGCGACCTGACCAGCATCTTCTTCTTTGAAGTGGGGTGATGGGCTGTGTAGAGTTATCTCCCTTGTCCCTGGACCAGAGAACTACATTCCAATCTAACATTCCAAATTACATTACATTCCACTATTCATTATGTTACATTACAATCTACTATTCTAATCTATTATTCCAAATAAGAAATAAAATAAATAAAGAGGACCCTCTGGGTGATTGGTGAGAATACAGATGTAAAGGCTGAATGAGGTTAGCATATGTAGTGAGAGAAGAAACCAATATCCCTATTAAGTCCTAGGGATTCCATTGTTCTGAGTGTTATAATAACTTGCATGTTTTCATTATGCTGTATGCTAATATACTGCTCACCCTCTACTTATATGTATACAGTGGTAATTTCCATTTTAGTTTCATTGTATCTGAAGAAGTATGTGCGCACATGAATGCTTATACCCAGAATAAAACTTTGTTGGTCTTAAAGGTGCCACTGGACTCAGACTTTGTTCTACTGTTTCAGGCCAACACTGCTACCCATATGAACTAAGGGGAATTTCTTAAAAACTGAAAGGTTATTGAAAAGGTAGTAAAAATGATTATGTCCTGGGTGTGTGAGATATTATTAGAAACAATTTACAGTGAAATAAACCATTTTCAGCATCAATAAAACATGGCAATTGGATAGGAACTGAGAACAGGATTATGGGCATCCACCAAGCAGCAAATAAATTCTCACACAAAGTTGTCTGGAGCTGGCTTATGATGTCTCAAGGATCCTAACCCTGTCACATGGCTTATCGGATGTCCAATCCTCTTGATGGCATTCGATATGTGGGGTAATTTGCCTTGATACGCGGGGAGAGAGGTAAACTATAATAACATAAATAAATAAAGATGGAGTAGAATTTATAAACTTGCTTTTGGTGTTAGATATATGCTGTAGTCAGTGCAGATTTTCTACACATGTAATGAAGTTTCCCTCAAGCAGATAGATTCTTGGAGGAAGCTACAGAAATTATTGATGTGGTCATGTCTTAGGGCCTTAATAATGTTGAGGCTGCTGCGAGAGAAAAGCAATTCAGAAGGAGTTGGCTGACAGCAGCCAAATACGTTTATTCCAGCCAGCAGAAACTAAACAGGGATCAGAGTAGAAAGGGTGTTTGATCGAATGATGGCCAATTGTGGAGATGGAAAACCTTCCCTCTACAAGGTCTGCTCACACATGAGGAAGGAAATGTATGGATTTACTGAATACAGATTAAAAATTGTGATCTACTAGGTCTGACTTTAAAAAAATACAGAAACCAATAAGGATATGCAGTAATAGTTACACAGGAAGGACTCAAGGAAATAATCATAAAGAATGAGAAAGGAAAGACTATATTTGAAATTGGCAGGTTAGAATTCCCTACTGATAAAATGATTGATACCAGATAAGCAAACTGAAGACGGAATGAGAGACAGGCAGCGCTGGAAATGTCGTCCTCATTGTGGCCCAATCTGCATCTAGCCTTCACTCCGCTGTTTTACCAAACCCACACTGGAACAGAAAAAGATGCGGCTGAAAACCATACCCCGGGACAACACTGTACTGACTGCAGAGTCACCCCTGGACAGCCATAAAACAGCCGTAAATCTATGTGGACAGTACCATAAAGCTGAAATCTGAGAATCAAAGGAAGGGAAACCAGCATGCAATGTGGAGGGGAATTTCTGTTCCAATGTGGGTTTGGTTCAGAGCATGGGTTAGGTTTTGTTCCACTACAACGGTATACCCCTTAATATTTTGCAATTGGATAAATAACACCCAGTCACTTACATGGGGCAAAGAACTGGTATACCTGCAGTGGCACAGCAAGGGCGGGGGGGGCGGGCGGCTAAATATATCCCTGATATGTTGCACGCATCCGACAGTTATGCTGTTTGCTGTTAGTTTGCTTCAGGGGTGTCAAACTCATTTGTTATGAGGGATGGATCTGACATAAATCAGACCTTGTTGGGCCGGGCCATGCGTGTCATAAAATGTAATGCCAGGTAGCGGAGATATAAAGGACACAAACATAAAGGTGTTTTTTTTTACTTAAAATAAAAATGTGCTTAAAACAGCACTCTTGCAATGTTTGTCTATTTAACAGTGTCTGATAACTGACCGCTCTTGCTCTGAATTATTACATCAAAATGTCCGTGCTGTTGCAATCTTAAGCATGCTGTTCAGGTGTGTATCTGTAAGCTGCAAAACCTATGATGATGCAGTAGCAGCAGAACTGGAAGCAGAAGACAGCCAGTTCCACCGTGGGCCTGATAGAAGCCCTCTGGGGGCCTGATCTGGCCCCCGGGCCACATGTTTGACACCCCTGGTGTACTTGTTCCTGTGGAACCCACTTTACTCATAATGGACTCTTTTTGAACATAGCTTCTTGGTAGAACCTAGGAACTGGCTTTGTTACATATGACTACCAGTTTGAAAGCTGTGAAGTCTATTACAAGGACCTATTTGGGAAATTCCAGAATGATTCTCAAATTATTCATTCTCATTAACAGTAAAATGAACCCATCAAAAAACAGAGAAATGCCTTCCAGTTTAATAATGTGTTTTCCAATTATACATTCAGTCATGAGAACTGATGCTCTGTGATGGTCCCTCGTTCAGGTGAAACGTTCTTTGACACAAGCGTCCACAAGCGCCATACTTGATGCAGCCCAAGTGGGTTTCCCTCATCTGTTACACTGATGGTGCGGATTGAGCTTTTCCCAATGGCCCCATTCAGCACCAACTTCTCACCAACATTTTGGTATGTTTGCTACTGTCTCTATTCTTTGTCATATTGTTAAATTGGTATGCCTCTGTTTGAGGGCAAGACTTAAAGTTCTACATTTAACTTGGCAGGATGTATGCAGTTTATTTTCCTTTAGAGAATCTACTGTACCATATCTAATGACAAGCTCTGAATTTTAATCCCGGCCCGTAGCTACCGCAGGGCATTTTGGGGCTTCGCCCCCTCAAATATGAGGCAAGCCCCACAACAGCTGCTGCCCTCTCCCCCTCCCCTCCTGTGACATTAAAAGGGCCCTCCAGCTGCTCAGTGGCCCACCAATCAACTGGAGGCCCCTTTAAACCTTGCAGCCACCCCTCTCCTTCCCTTCTTCCAAAAAAGGCATTTAAAGGGAAATGCTGTCTTTCTAGTGGGGGCTGCCCACGCCTGAAATCCAAGTGGCGAAATCACCCCTTGAAGTTCAGGGAAGGTGTGCGGCCACCCCCGCCCTTGCAGGGGGAGAGGGGCGACTGCCGGCTGCACACCTTCCCTGAACTCCAAGTGGTGCCGCTTGGAGTTCAGGGAAGATGTGCAGCCAGCAGCCGCCCCTCTCCATCACCTCCTGCGAGGGCTTTTGCTGCTTGGCATTCAGAGAAGGTGTGTGGCTCCGCCCTTCCCTGCTCTCTCACAAAATTTCCCCATGCCCCACCAACCCCAAATTTCTGGCTACAGGGATGGGGTTATGCCTTTTTATTCCAACACCAAGTGTAGGAGGGAGAGCAGTGATGTGCTTAGGGTATCCAGTGAGGTCAATCTAGTGAGAGCCAGTTTGGTGTAGAAGAAGAAGAAGAGAAGAGATTGGATTTATACCCCGCCCTTCACTACCCAAAGGTGTCTCAGAGCGGCTTACAAACTCCTTTCCCTTCCCCTCCCCACAACAGACACCCTGTGAGGTGGGTGGGGCTGAGAGAGCTCTGACACAAACTGCTCTTTCAGGAACAGCTGTGCCAGAGCTTGTGACTGACCCAAGGTCACATTAGCAGGTGCAAGTGGAGGAGTGGGGAATCAAACCCGGTTCTCCCAGATTAGAGTCTGCGCACTTAACCACTACACCAAACTGTAGCGGTGAAGTGCGCGGACTCTACGCTGGGAGAACCTGATTTTATTCTCCACTCCTCCTCCACTTGCACCTGGCTGGGTGACCTTGGGCAAGCCATAGTTCTGGCACAACTGTCCTTGAAAAAGAGCAGTTTCTGTCACTCATCCCCATCCGCCTCACAGGGTGTCTGTGGTGGGGAGGGGAAGGGAAAGGAGCCTGTAAACTGCTCTGAGACACTTTTGGTTGTGAAGGGCCATGGGGTATCAGTCCAATCTCTTCTCTTCTTCTTCTTAATTGCTGAGTGGGGATTTACGCCCAGGTCTACAGAGCCTATGCCTTGCATTTATGTACAGCTTGTAGATCAAATCCAGAGGAATGGATCTACCTCAGGTAGGCGAGGATCAGTTCACCCACTGCTGATTTCTTCTTCCTCAAAGCTGATCTCCATGGAGCGAATGCTGTGCCATTTGAGAAGCGGAAGGGAAGTGTAATACGTGTCTGTGTTGGGAAGCTAATTAGTTATTTCAGGTGTTCACAGCAAATATAAGCGCTCATGCCAAGCTTCAGAAGTTACAAAGTGTACTTTAAAAGGTTTTGTTAAAAACAAACAAACAAAAGGGGGGGGGGAGAATCCCTTGCTTTAACGGGAGGAGAGGAAGCACCTTCACAATCTTTTGGGACTGGGTCTACAGCAAAGCCATCAGATTTGTAGTAAAGTTCATGCTGTGAAAAGATTCGATGATGGCTGCAACCCCCCCCCCCCCCCCCCGGGTGGTTGGCTCCTCCATACGGCTAATAGATTAGTAATTTCTTTCACAGAGCTTTCTCTGCAAAGACTGGCCAGTTCTCTCTTTCTTTATCGGACTTCTCCAAGCTTTCTTTCATTAAAACTCATTGATGTTTTTTCTTTCCTCACAGAAGATGCCTTAGTTAACATCAAATAAAACTCTGGTGTTTTTGTTTGTTTTTTTAACATGGTTTTCTGATTAATACTTGGCAAATCAGGCCCTTTGCCTGCCTGCTTGGTCTCTCTCTGGAAATGAGAGGTATATTTAAAGAAAGCCACCATGGAGGTCCCAACTTTACTTTCTTACCTAACAGCCTAAATTTAGCATCCGGAACGTCTTGCTGACATTTCCCAATGTCCCTGGTACCCATTCTGCAGGCCCGAGAGCACCGTTCCCTATAAGGCTACCTAGAAGTCTGATCGGCGTCATACCTTGAGGCAATTAATCTTGTAGTCCTCCTGGATATCACGGAATAATATTTTACATACTCCCCCTATATCCACTCTCTTTCAAAGAATGGGTCCCTTCCCTGGAGTGCAGCTGGTTGCCACATTAACAGATGACTGGGTGCCATTTGCAGGGTCTGGAAAGCAAGATTTGAGCCTCGAAGCATGTTAAAGACCAACAAGATTTCCAGGGCAGAAGCTGTCGAGAGTCAAATGGTATCTGACGAAGGGAGCTCTGACTCTCCCAAAAGATTCTACCCTGAACGTCCTGTGGGTCTCTAAGGCGTGCTCCTTGGTTTGGTCTTCTGCTTCCGCAGATCAACTTGGCTGGGTCTGTGTCCTCCACTGACAGGGTCTCTTCCCTCCACTTCCAGTAGTTAATTTCCTGCTTCTGACCTCTAAAGTCACAAAAGTTTGCTTAGAAATGGAAACCTCACATTGGATCCCATGGATCTGTTCATTTTAAAACTTTTGTCTGTCTGTTTGGCCTCAGTACACTGTATTTTGTCTCTGAGGGCCATAATGTACTTTCAACAGTGGATAAATATAAATATATTTACAATACACACCACATTCAGACAACACAGGTTTATCATCTTTAAATATACTTGCTGGAGTCAAATGGCTCAATGTTTTGTTGTCTTTTTTAACGCTTAGGACAGTGTCTTCAAAATCAAAACGTTATTTCTTTCCCCATAAAACATTATGTAGGAATAACCCATTTCTTTGTTTTCATGAACACAGAGGTAACTTATGCCAGAAATACAGAACAAGGGGTGGGGAGTACAGTTTGGCTAAGTAAGTTGCTTTATGTTTGTTAAAATTGGGATGTTTCAGATTTTTCCCTCCAACCTGCCTTAGAATGGGGTCAATGGATCCCCCACTCTCCCTTTTGCTCCCCTCCCCCCTTGACAAGCTGAAGAATGCAGGCTAAGGTTTGAGAGGATTTCTACAGCCTGAATTATTAGCCTTGTTTGCTCTCCAGAATAAAGACAGCGGTTCCATTTAAGAAAACCACCTGAGAACCACAATAAAGTGTGTGTGAGAGATATGGAATCTACATGCCAAGTTTTCAGCCCGAGAAAACTAGGTAGAGCTTCTCTGACAGATGGCACAACTGATAGCCAGGGAGCGGATTGCTCCTTCTATTTAGAGCCGAAGGAGAAATCCTTGCGTGGGGCAGCTCAGTCCGGCGCTCCCCTCTCTGATTAGAACGACAGAAGTCCAGGCATTAGGCTGAGAGGATTTGAGGAGCATGTCAATTACAAACAAGACTTCCCCTTCATTATTCCTAGATGTCAAGGGCAGAGGACAGTACGATTGTCGTCTGGTTTAAGACAAGTGAAAATATTGCCCGGTAATTCTTGATTCAGTCCCAAGAGTTCAGCTGAGTTAGAGCTCCTCCACCCAAAATCTGAAATGCATTTAGGAATTACGTTGTGCTGTTTCAAGCCGTTTAAGATATGTGAAGGTATCTTCTGTTGCCATCAACACTTTGGCCAGGAGAAGAATTCTTCTCAGTTTAGCAAATGGTATCCTCCTCACCTGGGCTTAATTATCAGGTCTGGGGTTTCCTTCCTTCCTTCCTAACTGAGCTTTATGCAACACAGCTGTGAAGTCCTTGCCCAAACCTGTGGAGAGTCAGAGGCAACAGCAGGTGCCCTGAGAAAATGCACAGAGCCTTCTGGGAGACAAGGAGATGGGTGGGGAATAGTGGGAGAAGTTGTGGGACTGGGCCACAAAGGGTTAGGGTTAGTACTCGTGCCTGAGGCTGACTCGTGCCTGAGGCTGACAAGTGGGGGAAACGTCTGGAGTTGGGCATCCCTCAAAGCGTGATATATTGAGGGATTTTGGGGGGAAGAGCTGACCTGTGGGCGTCTAATGAGGCCAAGAAGGGAGCAGGGGAGGGCTTGCAATTCTCCAGAACATTCCGGGCAGCAGCTAAAGGAATGTTGTGCCTTTTGGTGCTCAGAGGGAAATAGGAAGAGTGGATCATGTCAGGTTCAAGGGGCTTCAGGGAATATCTGCGTCTTTGTTTCTCTAGTGTCAGAATGAGGCCAGTGCCTATACAACTGCACAAGGGGGAAAGAGCCTTTGGTAACCCTCAGGAGTAAAGGGACCCCAGGGAGAGGTCCGCAGGTCCTAGTCCCTCTGCCTTCTCGGAGCCTCCTTTTAATCCTCCACCCCCCCATCACCAGGCAACCTGCTCCACTGCCTGTTCCCGCCTCTCTCTCAATGCTTGCTCTCTCACTCCATCCCTGGCTCAGCCGTCCTGGGAGAGACTCACCTTAGGCTCAGAGACACATACACAGACCACTCCACGGAGCCTCCCGCAGCAAAAGCAAAGGCCGGGGTCTCTGGCGTCCCTCCTCTGGGTGGTTCTGCAGGAGGCTTGTCGGGTTCTTGACCCCCCCCTTCCCCTGGTTATTCCAGGGCCCCACACACTCCCTGACCAGGGTCTGCACAGCACAAAGTGCTGATGCGGAGTGCTGTGAATTTGACTCTTGGAGACTCTGCTCTCACAGGCATCCTGCGGTTATTAATAGTCAAGGGGATCTCGGAGTGCGAGGTCTCAGATGGCACCGGCATAGGCAGAAGTGGGAGGGGGGGAGTGCACCTCTGCCCTCCCGAAGCAGCCACCTCGACCTGGGGCCAGAGACACCGAGAGGTCTCCTCCTCCTTCCACAGATGTCAGAGTGTGTGGTCTTGAAGTGCTGGGTGCTGCATAAATGTGATATGGATTGTGCATACTGGTATTCGAGGCCATTAGACGCTCGGGATCCATTAGAAACATAACAGCATATTTCGAGCCTGAATGTTAACTGAGATCAGCGTCTTATCTGAATTTAGTATTTCTTAAGACTTGTTGTCTAGCACTTATGAAACAGAGAGCTTTTGCACCATTATAATATCTCCTGAAGAAGATCCATTTTTTGAAACGGTGTTATATAATCCGGAGACGACGTTGATTATGTACCTTGGTTCAAGGATTTTCTTATGATTTGTTTATCATATTGTAGTGCTTCAGATTGTAATACATAGATAGCATTCTTTATAAGTCTTAATGACTGTTTGATGTGTGGGTCAGACTCTCACGACTGTGGTCTTTAAAGCTGCCTGCTGCGCCAGATGTGTCGTGAACCCCTGTGGTGTGTATTGGTGGCCAGCTCTCCTTGTACTGCCCGAAGCAGGGACTGTGTCCAGTGAATCTGCTCCATGTGGATTTTATTTATTTATTTGTTGTATTTATAACCCGCCCTCCCCGCAAGCGGGCTCAGGGCAGCTCACATTGCCTGGCATAGTGTGCCAAGGTTCATATACAGTCAAAACATTTAAAACTTAAAACATTTAACACTGTTAAAACATTTAAACAATCAATGATTTTCGATTAAAGTGCACTCAGTGATTATTAACCAAGATGGCGTAGCATGTCATGCAGGCTCAGGCAATTACAGGCTAGGCGGTTTGGCTCAATCTCGCAGCAGCCAGCCTCCACCACAGATATTAATAGTGGTTGTTGATGGTAATATGGGTGGCTCGTAATTGAAGGCCTGGTGGAAGAGCTCCATCTTGCAGGCCCTGCAGAACTGCACAAGATCCCACAGGGCCCTGATCACCTCCAGGAGCTCATTCCACAAGTAAGAAGCTGCCACTGAGAAGGCCCTGGCTCTAGTAGCCTTGAGCCTGGCTTCCCTGGGGCCTGGAATAACCAGTCGATGTTGCGCCCCCAACCGTAGTGCTCTCTGGGGTATATATGGGGAAAGGCGGTCCCTCAGATATGTTGGACCCTGGCCATATAGGGCTTTAAAGGTAAGTACCAGCACCTTGAAGTGAATTCGGTATGCTATTGGCAGCCAGTGCAGCGCCTTCAGCACCAGCTGGATGTGCTCCGATCTAGGGAGACACATCAGTAGCCTGGCCGTGGCATTCTGCACTAGCTGCAGCCTCTGGATTTGCTCCAAGGGCAGCCCCATGTAGAGAGCGTTACAATAGTCTAGCCTTGAGGTGACCATCGCGTGGATCACTGTAGCCAGGTTGTCGCAATCGAGGAAGGGAGCCAATTGCCGAACCAGCCGCAGGTGGTAGAAGGCCGACTTAGCAGTAGCTGCTACCTGGGCCTCCATTGCCAGGGAGGGTTCCAGGAGCACTCCCAAACTCCTAACCACCGGCGCAGGCACCAATGTCGCCCCGTCAAAGGCCGGGAGTGGGAGCATCAACCTCCGTCTTCACCGGGTTTGGCTTCAGCCGACTCAGCCACAGCGTGCAATGCCTGGTCCAGATCTTCCGGTCTGGAGTCTGACTGACCATCCAACATCAGATAGAGCTTGGTGTCTTCAGCGTACTGGTGACAGCCCAGCCCAAACCTCCGGGCAATCTGGGCAAGGGGGCGCATGTAGATATTGAAGAGCATCGGGGAAAGCGCCGCCCCCTGAGGCACTCCACACTCAAGCAGGTGCCTCCGGGACTGCTGTTCCCCCAGCGCCACCCTTTGTCCCCGACCTTGGAGAAAGGAAACAAGCCACTGCAAGGCAAGCCCCTGTATCCCCCCATGTCGGTGAGGTGGTGGGCTAGTCGAACGCGGCTGACAGATCGAGCAACAGCAACACTGCCGAACCACCCCGATCCAGATGCCTCCGGAGGTCGTCAGTAAGGGTGACCAGCGCTGTCTCCGTCCCATGTCCCAGGCGGAAGCCGGACTGGAAGGGATCTAATACGGAAGCGTCATCCAGATAGCTCTGCAGCTGTATCACCACTGCCCTCTCAATTAATTTGCCCAAATAGGGCAAATTGGAAACCGGCCTATAGTTGGCCAATTCGGTCGGATCCAGAGATGGCTTTTTCAAGAGAGGGCGGACCATCGCTTCCTTGAGTGCCCCCGGGAACCGTCCCTCCGCAAGGGACTTGTTGATAATCTCCCTAAGGGCGCAAGGGACTTGGGGATTAGTGCGCATGCTGTATGTGTTGACTCCCAGCTGTGTGAAATGGGAAGAAAATGAATGACTTCACATTACCCTTCAGGGCTGACAACTCCAGTTATTCCTGGGGATTTGGGGGTGGAACCTCGTGAGGGTGGAGTCCGGAGAGGGGAGGGACTTCAGCAGGGTGTGATGCCCCCCAGGGACCAACTTCCAAAGCTGCCGTTGCCTCCAGTTGGAACTGATCTCCCTTGGCTGGGAGTCTGCTGCCATTCTGGGCCCCACCTGGAGGTTGGCATCCTTAACATTCGCAAATTATTACCAGTATATGTGGCTGGTTTTGGTTGGGAAAAGGGTTTTTTTTAATGCCTTGGAGAATAAAGCAAAGTGCAAAGGGGTTCTGAGAGGACCAAGTGAGAGAAAAGAGCTGAAGGAAACTATACTGGAAGGGTCCCCACCAGGGAAGAAGGAACTGTGGAAGTTGAGAGGCCTCAGGCAGCGGTGGCAGCAGCACTAGGGTTGCCAGGTCGTGTCCCCCCCCCCCGGGCACCGGCAGGGGATGGGGGGGGGTTGCCAGATCCAGTTTGGGAAACCCCTGGATATTTGGGGGTGGAGCCTGGGGAGGACAGGGACTTCAGTGGGGTACAGTGTCACAGAGCCCACCCTCCAAAGCATCCACATTCTCAATTTTCTCTAGGGAAACTGATTTATGTCGTCTAGAGAGGAGCTGTAATTCTGAGGGATCCCCAGGTCCCACCTGGAGGCTGGCATCCCTAGGCAGTAGGGAACTCAAGGCCCCAGATATAACAAGAGCCACACATGCCAAAGTTCCTGTGGCCATTGGGGCAGCAACAAGAGCGGGAGTGAGTAAATCAAAGAGGCCCTATTGAAGGAATCTGACGAGGAAGAGTTTAAGGGTTGCTGCTCACAGGTCTTGTCATTCTAGCCTGGAACGTGGGCATCGGGAAGATCAATTGCAATTATGGAAGAACTCCAGACCACAGTGGGAGGCTGGTGATCCAATGTTGCATCCATGTGGCAGTGACTGTATCTGAACTGGGAGGAGATCCGTGGGACCACCCAGTCACATGGTGACCTTTTGCACATGATTCACGTACTGCTGCTGTCGTTCTTGATTTGGAGGTGGAGAATTCACATGAGATGGCCCTTCATCAATGCTGCCTCTAAGCTGTGGAGTCTTGTGAGCAAAAATTCTACTTTGTGAGCTACAGGCATTCAAGTTGTGAGCAAGCGATTGGGCTACCTCATGAATTAGTTTCCTCTGGAGCCCCATCCTTCCTGAGCTAAGAAAAAAAATGTGTGAGCCAGAGACTAAAAAACTGTGAGGCAGCTCACACTAACTCAGCTTAGAGGGAACACTGCCCTTCATGCAATCAGACTTTGAGCACCCAGTTTGTACATGACTACCAAGGCCATCAGGAGATGACTACCTTAGGGCCATCAGGAGATGTTGGGGGGGGGGGTTTGCTAGGAAGGAAATTCTCATGCTGCTGCCTGCCGGGTGGCGATCTGATAGGCCTGCCCTGTGGGCTGGATGGTTCCCTGAGCTTCGAGGGGCCTTCCGGCTCTTTGGGAAGGAAGGTTTCCAAGTCAGGCCTGTCTAAAGCACTGGGCTTCTAGCCCCTTTCCCTGGCAAGGAGGTAATTTTGGATCTGCGAAATCAGGGCTTAAATATATTGGGTCTGTGCGCATTGCTACTGCATCGCGCGCGCACACACACACACACACAGATCTGAAGGCGTGAGCCACGTGACTCGCAAAAGGCCGTCCCCTGCCGCAAATTTTGTTAGTCTTTAAGGTGCTGCCGGACTCTTCCTACTCTCTACGGTACGTTCTGTAGTTCAAATACAGGCCAGTTATCACAGTGAGATTTCGTTACTTTTAAATCTCATGAGTCTGGCGGCAGCAGGATAGGATGCTGCCCTTCGAGAGTGGGAAATTTCTGGGGGTTTGGGGGTGGAGCCTTAGGAAGGGGAGGGATCAGGGAGGAGAGGTATAATGCCGTAGCGTCGACCCTCCAAATAAGCCTCCCCCCCCCCCCGGGGGGCCGACTCCCGGCGGCCTGACGTCAGGTTTAAATTCTGGGAGATCTCCAGGCTCCACCAGCACATGGCAACCCCGGGTAGTTGCCAGAACAAAACCTAAACAAAGAATTGAGGGGAAATGTCATTTTCAGAAGGGCCTCTGGATATATGTCTTCCAAGAGTGAGATGTGTGGTGAGCCACTTAAACTGGGGAGCTTTGTTTTCCCACCAGCTTGTATTTCACACGAAGCAGCAGAGATAATAGGCAGCACCAGCCTTTCTGGAGCTGTTTTCTGTTCTCACTTGGAATCGTAGAATCAGAAAGTTGGAAAGGACCTCTAGGGTCATCTAGTCCAACCCCCTGCACAAGGCAGGACATTCACAAATACCTCCAGGGGTCATTTCATAGAAAAAGTGCAGGAGCTCATTAGCATAACTCATTAGCATAACCTGTTTGCCCCACCCTCTGATCTAAGAGATCTCTTAGATCCAAGCCCTGTCACCCTTGCCCTGGGCTCCTGCGGGCTTGGGCGGGTGGGTGGGGGGAGCGATAGGGCGGAAAGGGGTTTGGCTCTAAGAGATCCAAGCCCTTTCACCCTTGACCTGGGCTCATGCGGGCTTCAGTGGGGGGGGAGACAAGACTGAACACAATATTCTAACCCCCAACCTATAATTATATATTTGATTTTTCCTACTTAAATGCAGAACTTTACATTTATCCCCATTGAAATTTATTTTGTTTTAGCACAGTTATCCAGCCTGTCAAGATCATCCTGTATCCCGATTCTTTCTTCTCCCGTATTGGCTACCCCTCCCAATTTAGTATCATCTGCAAATTTAATAAGCATTCACTCTATGCCTTCGTCCAAATCATTGATAAAGATATTGAATAAAACAGATCCCGGGACAGATCCTTGAGGCACTCCACTGGTCACTCCTCCACATGCAGATGAGAAACCACTCACAAGCACTCTTTGGGTGCAATCTTTCAACCAGTTACAGATCCATCTAACAGTCATAGGATCCAAACCACATTTTGCCATCTTGTCAACAAGAATATTACGTGAAACCTTATAAAAAACCTTACTGAAATCAAGATAAACTATGTCTACAGCATTCCCCTGATTCAGCAAGGTAGTCACTTTCTCAAAAAAAGAGATAAGTTTAGTCTGACATGATGTGTTCTTGAGAAACCCACTCTGGCTCATAGTAATCACAGCCGTCCTTTCTAGATGCTCAAAGAGTGTTTGATGATCTAAAACTTTCCCAGGTATAGACGTCAAGCTGACGGGTCGGTATCTACCCGGCTCCTCCTTTTTCCCCTTCTTGAAGATGGGGACAACATTTGTCCACCTCCAATCTTCTGGCACCTCACCTGTTCTCCAAGAATTCTCAAAAATAATGGACAGAGGCTCAGAAATAACATCTAAGAGTTCTTTTAGTACCCTTGGATGCAGCTCATCTGGCCCCGAGGACTTTGTTTCATTTAAAGAAAAAAGGTGTTTATGCCGCTCCCAGGCTGCAACTCCCTTCCCTTGTCATGTGTTCTGTTTTTGCCATTGCCCTCACAAGAGAAGACGGAGGAAAAGTAGGAATTGCCCTCTGTTCCTCTCTTGTTACAATTGCACTTTCCTGTCCCCACACTGGGCCTACCATGTCCTTGCTCTTTTTCTTACTTTAAGAACCCTTTTTTGTTGTTTTTAGCATCTCTCGTTAGCCTAAGCTCATCATACTGAGCTGTAGTTTTCCTAACTCTCTCTCTCTCTACAAGCACTGGTTATTTGTTTATATTCTTCCTTGGTTATAAGGCCGTCGTTCCATTTACTAAATGTTTATGATGCCACCTTGAATTCTTTAGGCTCCTCCCATTTTTCCTTCTCATAGGAATCATTTGTTATTGTGCCTTCAGTATTTCGCTTTTGAGAAACTCCCATCCCTCTTGGACTCCATTCTCCTTAAGTATCTCTGACCATGGGATTCTACCTAGTATCACTTTAAGTTTGTCAAAATTTGCTTTCCTGAAGTCCAGCCTATATGTCTGGTTACACACAGCTTTTCCCTTCTCCAAGACTGTAAATCCCAAAATTGCATGGTCACTACTACCCAGGCAAGACAAGTCAGGAATTTATTGGATCTTTCATTTTTAGCAGAGTTGGACTCCTAACAGATATCCGGGTAACTGAAGTCTCCCATGACCACCATGTCCCGTCTCTTTGAGAACTTTGTAATTTCTTCTAGGAGTGTCTCATTGAAATCCTCTGCCTGGCTTGGTGGTCTATAGCAGACCCCTACTGTGATATCAGTATTATTTCTTACTCCTTTTATTTTTACCCAGAGATTCTCAACTGGACTTTCATGCTCAGATTCATGTATTTCCTCACATATATGCCTCCTTTACATATAATGCAACTCCTCCACCCTTCCTTATTTGTCGGTCCCTCTTAAATAAGTTATACCCCTCAATCCCAATATTCCAATTGTGTCATCCCACCAAGTCCCACCAAGTTTAACTGATGCCTATTAGGTCATA
This sequence comes from Gekko japonicus, assembly GCF_001447785.1. NCBI lineage: Eukaryota > Metazoa > Chordata > Lepidosauria > Squamata > Gekkonidae > Gekko > Gekko japonicus. Next base: position 100,092 of record NW_015173784.1, read on the forward strand.
GTCCCCTTCCTGTATTAGGACTTCCAGTTCCTCCTGTGTTGTGTCCGCTGACCACCAACAGGGGCCAGCGAATACCCCAGAGCTTGACTCTGTAAGAACAATGGGGACTAGGCTCCTAGTCTCTCCACTGGGGGACCAATGGGACCGTGGCGGGAGATTTAAACACATCAACGGGACCTTTGTTGTGTACCAGTAAACCATGCTGATCACTACATCAGTCTCAGTGGTTTCTTCATGCATTTAACCACTACACTTCATCCTGCTTGTTCCCCGTACTCTGTGCACTAGTGTTGAATCACTGGAACCCATGTTTTATGCACCCTGAGGTTTCTGTTTCTGTACTTACCTGTGAGTTAATGTTACCTAGCATACGTGCCACTCCCCGCAAAACTTTAGAGTTCTTAAACACCCATTTCACTTCCTTACAGTTGTGAGGGAGTCTCGCCTAGTTCATATCCCGGCACATTGCACAAGTGCCACATTTGTGTCCCTGACACGGCTTTCTGAGTTCAGCCTAGAGCTTCTCTCATTATGAAAGGTGATACGGGAACACTCTTGCTCTGCATACGAATCTGCGTACTCCTCAGTCTGGCAGAAGCTATTTTTTCTCTCCTCGTCTATATATACAAACCTTGAGGGAACACACGTTGTGAGTCAAATGTGTTGCTGGTAAGTTTACAGCCCTAAGCGCTGTGTGTGTGTGTGTGTTTCAGAAGCCACTAGCCTGCTTAAACATTACTTGCACAGGCCCACTGGTAAGTGAAGAGCTTTAAGGGAAAATGTGAAATGTGAGAGAGCCACTGTAGTGTGGTGGTTAGGGCCGGTCATAGGGTCTGGGAGACCAGGGTCAAATCCCGGCTCTGCAAGGGAAGGCTCTGCTGGGTGTGTCTGGGCCAGCCACTGCCCCTCTTGGCCTGATTCATGACTGAAATGTTTTACCATTTAAATTTTGAGTCCAGTCAGGCACCTTTAAGACCGACAAAAGTATAGTCAGGTATGAGCTTTCATGTGCACACAGACACGTCTTGTGAATTTCCTGCCTTGTGCAGGGGGTTGGACTAGATGACCCTGAACGTCCCTTCCAACTCTATGATTCTATGATTCTATGGTTCTTCAGATACATCGAAATGGAAGTGAATGTTTCATACATACAGGCAGATGCCTCTACATAGTAGGACAGCAAATTAGCATACAACTTAATGAGGATGTTTTCACATATGCAAAGATTAAATAGCAGTAACAAGCTAAGTTTATAGGTCACAATATGTTTGGATTTAACTATGGGGGGGAACCAGTGGAGCAATAAATATGTCAAAGTAGGCAGTTGATATGTAAAAGTATCCTTCTTAATTGTTAAGAGTAATTGAGACTCTGCTGTTACGTTCCATTCATCTCCACTCAAGAACAATTAATGCAAACCTGTTCTGTACATGTTTTTTAAACTCTTCAGAAATATTGCTTAAATTGTGTTTTGGCACTATGAATATTTTGGTGTTTTTCTTCAGCTTTTTTCTAATTTTTGATATTAACAATTCATGGTCTGTACCACATTTGGCTCCTGGTCTTGTTTTAGCAGATAGTATAGTCCTTCTTCATCTTCTGCTTCTATTATATTTGATTTCTGTATTGGCCGTCTGGTGAAGTCCATGGTGAAGTCCATGTATACAGTCGTCTGGGCATATGCAGCTAGATAAATAAATAAGATTCCCTTTCCTTGTATACCTGAAGGCACCCATATCACGCTGGCACTCTTAGTCCCACACACATCTGACTGCATTGGAATCATGTTGCAACTCACATGACTGCATTAGCTCAAGAGTCATTGGTGCACCCTATCGGAAGGGCCTTCTTGCTGCTGCTGCCGCCACCGCTGCCGCCCCTCCAGTGGCCAGCCCATGAGGCTGCTGGCCAGGTCAACTATGAGATTCTATCACTGTGGCTCCCAAGCCAAAGGAAACAATATATTTACACACAAGCAAGCAAACCTTGATAAAGGACCTCAGCCTTTCTGGTTGCTGAAGTCAATGGGGTGGATGGCGCAGGCAATACAACGCCTGCTGTAAACATCTGTAGCGAACAGCCACAATGGCTGTTCAAATCCCCACCGCGGCCGGATTGAGCCCCTGGCCCCCGTCCCAGCTCCTGTCAACCCAGCGGCTCTAATTAACAACAGAGGAATGGGTACCTGCCCTAGGTGGCAGGGGGCACCCTCCTCCTGGCTTACGCTGGGGGGGGGTGACCGGCAGAGACGAGGAGAGAAGAATCGGTGGCGGCGGCGAGAGAGCAATGGCGGTGGAAGCAACCCAGTAAAAAGCAGCGGCTGGTCGAGCAGAGGCGGAGCAGAGCAGAGTCGGAGTCGGAGTCAAGCGGCGCGATGACGTGGATGCAGCGTGGCAGGAGCCTTCAGGACATTGGCCGAAGCTGCGCCCAGGGCACGCCGCTCTGAGGAGAGGAAAAATCGGGACTGCCTGCTTGAGCCTGACCGACTGCCATCTGGAGCGCCGGAACAACATTGAAGCCGCGAGAGAAGGAAAAAGTCTATGCCAGAAAGAAAAAAGGGTGCTGGTAGGTCTCCCCTCCCCTCATCACACTGTGGCCCTAGATAGGATTACCTACTACACTGTAGTATTCTGTGAACCACTCTGAGACCCACTAGGGGTCATGGGCGGTATATAAATCACATGTAAATAAATAAATAAAATGTTTATCCTGCCATTCCATTCCTCAAAGTTTATTCATTTGTTTACTCAGATATTTAAATCCCACCTTTTATTTTGGCTCAGGTGAGTATGGCCATGCACTGGTTAAACAGCACACATGGACGAGAGCTAGCTGTGCACGGTGAGCTCCAGTGAGCTGCTCAGCAGATTGGTACGTGGGTAGCCTGTAGGTGGTCGTGACGTGACCTGAACCCACAGGAGTTAGAGCACCCAGACCTCTTGTGTCCATGGAGGTGTGACGGGTGCCTCCGAAGCTTTGGCTCTGATGGTCTCTGGCTCTGCGAGAGATGAGAAGAAGTGGCCCTTCTCAGTCCAGGGCTGCCAGCCTCCAGGCAGGGCCTCCGGGGATCTCCCGCTTTCACCACTGCTCTCCAGCTGACCTGTTCCCCTGGAGGAAAGGGCTGCTTTGGAGGCCTTGTACCATGCTGAGGCTCCTCCCCTCCCCAAACCCCACCTTCTCCTGGATCCACCCCCAAGATCTCTAGATATTTTCCAACCCAGACGTGGCGGCCCTATTTATTACTTCTGTTGTCTATTCCCAGACTAGTCTGATCTTGTCAGATCTTGGAAAGCAAAGCACAGCTGGCCCTGGATAATATTTGGATGGGAGACCACCGAGGAAGTCCAAGGTCGCTAAACAGAGGCAGCATGGTAGCCCACCTCAGCAGTCAGCTGTGACTTAGTGGCTCTTTCCACCCCCACCGGTATCATCTGTAAAAGTTGAGTTACAGTTTTTATCTGTTAAATGTCTCTTATTATGATGTGGATTATCCACCTTTCTTCTGAGAACCAAGGGTAAGAGTGACTAAGCGCCGTGGACATCAGGAATCATTCCATTTGTCCTTCCATTCCATGCAAGATAAGCGCTCTGGAGTAAAACCGGTATGTCTGGAGAGAAAGGAGGCCATGGATTTCATGAGCTCTGGGATTCTGGCTAAGCTCTATGAAGGTGAAGGTGACTTTTGTATACATGTGCTCATATTTTTGTGCTTATTTTGTATGTGTGTGCTCATATGTTTCTAACAAAAAGACATTTTAACATGCCTGCCTTAGTGACACGTTTTATTTATGTCAGAAGTCACTGAACAGTTCTCCTGCTGGCTGTGGCATTTTGCAGATACTCTGAGGATCTCAACTGGGTCCTTTTGCATCAAGCAGTCCCCTCCTCCGGTGTTCTTCTGCACCCCTGCAGGAGTGTTTTGTTTGACAGAACGCTCCTTGCCTGGGAGGAAAGCTTAGAAGAAGTACTTATTTGTTTAGGAAATGTATATGCTGCCTCTCCAATATAGAAAGTACAGAGAAGGGTGGGTGAGAACGGCCAGAATTTCGCATTGGGAAATGAACAGCAACCACTAGGGTTCAGGGTTACTGCAGGAAGCAATTATTTCCCCCCCCCCCCAATTTTTTTTCTTTTGCTTGCCTTTGTTCTGTGCCACAAGTGGAGAAATCACCTTGATATTCCTACAATAGTGGCTGTGCTCTATACATGCTATGGAAGCTGCTATGCTGGTAAAAAAAACTGGCAAAAGCACTGAGTACTTCATTGCTATGCAGATGGATGTAGCCAAAGTGGAACTAAAGATTTACCACCAAGTTCAGTTCCTTTGGATTTTATTGCACTGTCAGGCCCTCAGTCAGCTCACTCTCAACACAGGTTTACTTGAAGAAACTTTATTGAAGAGATTTGAGATGTCTTAAAGGTGAAAGTCTTTGTTAGGACTAAAGAGCAAAGCCACAGATCCCCAGGTATAACCAAAAGCCACATTCCAGTCTTATGTCACAAATACAAAGCGAAACTAACACCCATGATAGATACATGGGTAGAAACTGGCAATTCAAAGTCTTATCTTCAAGGACAAGGGTCTGTGAGATCTCCCGCCTTGAGGTGCATGTTTTGAGTACAGTTACAGAGCAGCGCATCTTCTACTCCTACGTTCAAACAGTCTCCCACTCATTCACACTCCCCGCCCCCCAGGAATTTCATGTCAGTGAGGGCAATAGATACAGGGCTGAGAAAAGGAACTTAATGGGCACAGAACAACAGGCAGTAAATAACGGAACAAATACATAGACAGCCCAAGTCTGACATACTGCCCCCCTCAGGATTAACCTCCCCCCAGCCAGTTGGGATGGAGGCAAGGGAACTGCTAAAAAAATGCTGAACCAATTTAGGGGCCCGAACATGTTCAGCCCCCACCCATTCTTGTTCTTCCGGCCCAAAGTCCTTCCACTTAATCAGGTACTGCAGACAGCCATGCTTGATTCTGGAGTCAATCACTTCGTCCACCACATGGTGGTGGCCCATCGATCAGAAGAGGTGGTGGAGCTGGAGGATGAGGTGCCCAAGGCGGTGGTCCCAGGTCGTGTTTCAACAGGCTGTAGTGGAACACAGAGTGCAAAGAACGTAGTGATTTAGGCAGTTCAACTTCCACAGCAACCTTATTAATGACCTGGACTACTTTAAAAGGTCTCACGTATTTCCACCCCAATTTTCTCCTTGGTTGCAAACCCTTTGATATTTTTGGTGGAGATGTACACAGAGTCACCAGGGGCCAAGTCCCATTCGGGGCTGCGCTTCCCATCGGCATAACGCTTATAGTCCTCCTTTGCCTTATCAAGGGTTTTATGCAGTAGTTCCCAATTCTTTGTCACATTCGACCACCATATTTGGGCATCCCCCTTTACAGGCTCAGAGAGGTCCAACAGAGGAAGGGGTGGTCCCTCATATCTGTGCATAAAGGGGCTCATGCCAATGGAGCTGTGCAAAGAGTTGTTGTAGCAATATTCCACGAATGGGAGGAGGGGCACCCAGTCATTTTGCTGATGGTTTACATAGCATCGCAATACCTGCTCCAGGATTTGGTTGAAAGAAACTTGGTTGAAACAAGGGGAGCAGTGGCACAGTGGGTATATCCCACTGTCTTAACATCTGAACTGTGTTAGTTTGAGCCCCGCGCTGGTGTGAGCAGCCAGCCTGTTGTCCCCAGCTCATCGTCCACCCAGCGATTCGAAAGCTTCGGCGAGTAGATAAAATGGGAACCACTCCTTAGAGAGGGTGGGCACGCCGATCTCCCTTGTGGGAGGGTGTTAGCTGATGGTCGGACGTCCTGGTCGAGGTTCGGAAAGGTGAAATGACTTCTCAGCTATGAAAGAATCCCTGCAGTGGATGTTCCGGCCAGGCGGTGGCAGTGTGGCGATTGACATACGGGTCCTGAAGCCTGGTCAACAAGCAGCCGTGCGGAAAATGACGGAGCCAAGCCAGAAGACGTCTACACCGGGCAGTGACGGCGTGTGCAATTAAATGAATATATGTTTTCTTCCCTTTCCCCTACAAACATTGTTAGTCCCTTGTCTATATTGAGTAACTGTACATCGTTTTGAGCCCACTGGGGAAAGCGATTAATAAATGGAAAGTATTATTATTATATGCTCCGTCTGCCCATCAGTTTCAGGGTGGTGACTACTACTTAGTCCCCTCTCCACTCCCAATAGATCTAACAACTCCTTTTAAAATTTAGCAATGAATTGCATCCTGCGGTCAGATATGAACTTGCGGGGGGGGGGGATGCAACCTCACCATGTGTTGTAGAAACATGGTGGCCAACTGTTTAGCCGTGGGGATGCTTTTACATGGAATGAAATGGGCCTGCTTAGAGAACAAATCCACCACGACCCATATAACAGTCTTTCCATGGCTTTCGGGTAAATCAGTTATAAAATCCATGGAAATCAGAGACCACGGGTGCTCAGGCGTCTCTAAGGGTCGCAATTGTCTCGGGACCTCCCCCCCCCCGTTTACTTATTAAGCCCATTTGACAAGTGGCCATGTACTTTGAAACATCCTTTCTGTGGCCACCAAAACAGTCTCTGAAGCAAATGTAGCGTCTTCAAATAACCAAAATGTCCTGCCATGTTATTACTACGGCTCTGGGCCAGGATGTCTCCTCATAGGGACAGAGGCACGTAGATCCTCCCCCCGTTACTCCACAACCCATTTTCTTGGTGTTGGAGACCTTCCTTAACAACAATGTCCAGATCTTGGGGGGAGAAAGCAGATTTGAAAGTCTCAAGGTAATCCAGGGTTGCCGCCTCCCTCCCCTTCTTAGCCTGTCACCGAGTCAACACCGCCCGCCCCCAGCAAATAATTAAAACTGGATTACTACCCTAACTATTAGAAGTTTTATTTCTGTAACAATTACAATTTGTTTTAAAAGAATGGTCCTTCAGAAATGCATCCATCTTGCTACAGAAAAGAATAACATTTTGCTGGCCTAGTCTTTGAACACTAACTTAGATTGGATTTTCTTGGCAGCTAAGACTAAAAGGTGCACCATCCACCACTTTATCTGGAATGTCACACCTAAAGACAGAGACTGGGAAAGCCAGAAACCTGGATTATAGCTCTTCCTCTTGGGTCAGGAAGAAAGGAACAGCCCTGATAGGGAACAGCCCTCCGCCCTGGAGATGATAAATTGTGTAGTGAGAGCTTCAAACGAACAAGCACTGTTAGAGAGGCTCCTAGCAGCTACATTTAGATTGGTCGCCCTTGCAGAGCAGGCCGATCAGGTCACAGAAGTGTAAGGGATGCCGTGCAAATGAAGGCTCCTAGCTACTGTGTTCTTTTTATTTTATTTGTATTTTGGGGGAGTGTTTGGGACTGGGGTTTTTGTATATAGTTGCGGCTCACTGCCTGTGTTGTTGTTCTTAACATTACTGAACTAAAGAGCTATGCTGAAATCAAGATAGCCTCTTGAACCTACTATTTAACACAAGAATGGGATTCAGACAAAGAAATTAGGAAAAGATCCGGACGAATCACCTCACCACCCACTCGATCATTCAGCATGGCCGCCCAGGGCCACCTCGAACCGTTCGACGCTGCCACAGAAGACTGGGACACATATGTTTCCTGGCTCCAGTTGTGCATCACTGACCATGATATCACCGACCACGAGGTCGCCAAGGCCACATTCCTCAGTCTCTGTGGGCGCTCCACCTTCAAGACGGCTCAAGTCCTCGTGGTGCCACAGGAACTTGCTGCCGTTTCCTTCCATGCTCAAGGCCAAACTGGAGGACTACTTCTCACCGTTGTCAGCTAGGCCTCTGGCTATTCTAGCTGCCGTGGGAGTGAGGGGTGACTCTGGAATGTTGACTTTCATTTCTGCTGTGTCTTCAGTGTTTCTTTTATCTATGTAACAGAAGCTTTCAACCTTGAGTGCCTGGTGTTGCCTTTCTCCTGGGAATTGTAGCCCGTTACTTTGGCGGGTTTTTACCTGATCTCTGATTGGCCCTGAGCCATCAGGGGACCCCCTTGAATAATGTATATCAGCTTGCTTTGTGCGCTTTAAGCCAGTTCTAACACGGAAGCGTTAAGATATCTGCGTACTTTCAATGTCTCAATAAACTTTACTTCTGTGGGAACTGATTGCTGCAGGACTCTGACAACTGTGTCCCTCCAGAAGAGCCTGCCAGCACACCTTCAACAAGAGGGACCAGACCCCGGGAGAGTTGATCATCGCCTTCGTGGCTGCCCTCCAAAATGCATCACTCCAGTTCGACTTCTACAACTTGGAAAAGACTCTCTGCACCCAGTTGGTGTGTGGACTCCAAGATGAGAAACTGCAGCGATGGCTCTTTGCGAAGCACGACTTAGACTTTAAAACGTCCTACAGGAAGGCCATTGCTGCTGAAGCAGCTGAGCAGTCGACAAAGGAGGTTCGCCAGATGAGAAGTCCACCTCTGTCCTGCAAGAGCAAGGCTGTTCACCAGGGAAGCCTTGTGGATTTCTCCACAGACAAAGACAAGGGGGGAGTGCTGTGCACCCATGTCGCTACCCGGAAGCGTGAGGGGCCCCAACTGTACTCTGGGGCTCCCTGTGCTAGCTGTGGCAGCTCCCACCAGCAAAAGTCATGCCGATTCCAAGAGGCTCAATGCCAGAACTGCAGGAAATGGGGGAATATCACACGTGTTATGTACTGAGCTTGAACCATACCTGGAAACTGACTAAGCTTGTGCACCAAAACAATAGATAGCCAGGATCCCGGAATGGACCTATTGAGTAGTAGTTGTAATGTAAATAGCTTATCACGGGGAGTGTGTGTGTGGGGTGGGTGCGGGGTTTTGCATGCATAAAAGCAGGGCTCCAGCTGTGCTAGAGTTGTCTTAGAGTTCAGCTGATATAACTAATAAACTATGAGCTGATCACGATATGCATCTCGAACCCAGCATATTTCAGCATGCACCTGCCACTCCGCCCCAACCAGAGACGCATTGCCACAGTCAAGATGCAGGTCGCCGCCCATTGTCAGGAAGGCCTCTGTCCGCCATGCTGAGTGCCACACCCTCTCACTCCACTCTGCCACGCCTGCCGAGACCAGCAGCATCCCTCTCCTGCTGCTACAGCCCTCGACGTGTGCCAAGATCAAGGTGTTGGTCAAGGTCCAGAATGTGCCCTGCAAGATGGAAGTTGACATTGGGTCTGCACTGTCCATCATCTCCATGACCACGTTCCAGCCCATCTGCCCTAAGTTGAATGGGTGACTCCTCAAGCTATTAGACATGATCCTAAAGGACTTCCAGGGCCGCCGAGTGCCAGTCTTGGACAACCAAGCTTGCTTGGCCGGGACTGGTTCAAGCCACTGGGCATCCATGTGACGGGTGTCCACCGCACAAGCCAAGTAGACATTGCAGCCATCTATGAAGAGTTTCGCACTGTCTTCGATGGATCCCTGGGGAAGTATACCGCCCCGTCTCCTTCAGCCTCAACCCGGCAGTTGGCGCCCATCCGCATGAAGGCTCGCCGTGTGCCCTTCACCCTCAAGCAGAAGATCAATGAAGAGCTGGACAGGCACATCGCCCAGGGGGTCTTGGAGCCGGTTCCCCAGGCACAATAGAATCATAGAATCATAGAGTTGGAAGGGACCTCCAGGGTCATCTAGTCCAACCCCCTGCACAAGGCAGGAAATTCACAAATACAAATGAAGGCTCCTAGCTACTTTGTTCTCATTGGTTTATTTGTATTTTGTGGGTGTGTTTGGGACTGGGGTTTTTTGTATATAGTTGTGGCTCACCACGTGTGTTGTTCTTAACGTTACTGAAATAAAGAGCTATGCTGAAATCATGATAGCCTCTTTAACCCACTATTTAACATAAATTATCTGGGCAATTTTACAATCCCGTCCTAAAATATGTGCTGCATTGGTCTTGCTCTTGCCCTGAGCTCTGTGCCTGCAGGCAAACTGCTGACTCTCTTCTGTCGTCCTCGTGCATTGCTTTGTTCTGTAGCTCAATAATGTGCCATGCTCCTCTTAGGTTCTGGAGAATCTAAGGCACAGAGCCCCCCCTTTCCCCCACCAGGCGAGCAATGGAGATCTCATGTCCTGACACTGAAGTAAAAGAATCACTGCACACAGCTTATGAACTGGAGTGTGTTTGAGCAGCAAAATTGATGTCCAGCTGGTGGAAACAAGATTCTCTGATCAGTTTGCAAGTCTGTAGATATGTGGCCCAGAGTCATTATCAAATGTGATTCTCTATGAAGTCCAAAGGCCAAGAGATTAGAAGGAGAGGATTTGGTTAAGTCCGCCATAACACCTTTAAAGCCTCCCAACTTATCACTGTAGCAGCAGGTGAATGCTGAAGTCATGTGAGGCTAGGAAGATACAATGTTGCCATCTAGTGGCCGTGTTTCTACTTTGAGTCTCAGTTCAGACTGAAGAGTATAATAAAGGTGTTTAACAGAATCACAGAATCATAGAGTTGGAAGGAACCTCCAGGGTCATCTAGTCCAACCCCCTGCAAAAGGCAGGAAATTCACAAATACCTCCCCCTCCACACCCACAGTGACCGCTGTCCCAAGTCCAGAAGATGACAAAAAAACCCTCCAGGATCTCCAGCCAAACCGGCCTGGAGAAAGATTGCTTCCTGACTCCAAAGTGGAAATCAGCATTTCCCTGGGCATGTAAGAAAGGGCCACAAGAACTAAGCACTGATGCAACCCTTCCTGCCCTCCCTCTCATGAGCTGCCTAAGTTCACAGAAAAAAAATTGTTGTCTGATGGCTATCTAGCCTCTGTTTGAAAATCTCCAAAGAAGGCCCGCCACCTCCCGAGGAAGCCTGTTCCACTGAGGAACCGCTCGAACTGTCAGGAAGTCCTTCCTCATCAATAACTCTTCTGATTTAATTTCAACCTGTTGGTTCTGGTCTGACCTTCTGGGCCAACAGAAAACAACTCCACACCAGCCCTTCAAGTACTTGAAGGTGGCTATCATATCACCTCTCAGTCACAGAGGTCATTTCGGGGGGGAACGCGGGGGAACGCAGTTCCCCCAGGTGAGGTGCAGGGGGGCGGGGCACATGAGGAAGCCCCGCCCCCTGCTTCCGGCCGCCCCGCTTCCGGCCCTCATTCAGCCAGGAGGAGGCAGGAGAAGAGGGAGGGTAAGTTGCTTCCTCCCTGCCTCTCCCCACCCCTGCCTGGGGCCAGGGAGGGCCTTCGCGGGGCTTCCTCGCACTCCCACTGGCCTTGCAGGTCCACCGCCAGGCCCCTGATGTCAGGGGGTGTGGCATATGCTAATGAGTTATGCTAATGAGTTCCCCTAGCTCTTTTTCTACGAAACTACCCCTGCTCAGTCGTCTCCTCTCCAGGCTAAACATTCCCAGCTCCTTCAACCTTTCCTCATAGGACTTGGTCTCCAGACCCCTCACCATCTTCGTTGCCTTCCTCTGGACATGTTCCATCTTGTCTATATCCTTCTTAAATTGTGGTGCCCCAAACTGAACACTATACTCTAGGTGAGGTCTATCCAGAGCAGAGTAAAGCGGTACCATCACTTTGTGTGATTTGGACACTATACTTCTGTTGATACAGTCCAAAATCTCATTTGCCTTTTCAGCAACTGCATCACACTGCTGACTCATGTTCAGTGTATGGTCTACTAAGACCCCTAGATTCTTTTCGCCAAGACAAGTCTCCCCCAACTTATAATTATGCATTTGATTTTTCCTACCTTAATGCAAAACTTTACATTTATCCCCATCGAAATTTATTTGGTTTTAGCCCAGTTATCCAGCCTGTCAAGATCATCCTGTATCCTGATTCTTCTCCCATATTGGCTACCCCTCCCAGTTTAGTATCATCTGCAAATTTAATAAGCATTCACTCTATCCACGAAATCACTGATAAAGATGTTGAACAAAAAAGGTCCCCGGACAGATCCTTGAGGCACTCCACTGGTCACTCCTCTCCAAGAGGATGAGGAACCATTCACAACTAGCACTCTCTGGGTGTGATCCGTCGACCAGTTACAGATCCACCTAACAGTCATAGGATCCAAACCACATTTTTCCAATTTGTCAACAAGAATATTATGTGAAACCTTCTCAAAAGCCTTACTGAAATTAAGATGAACTCTGTCTACAGCATTCCCGTGATCCAGTCACTTTCTCAAAAAAAGAGATGTTTAGACTGACACAGGGGTCGTTTGGGGCCGGAGGACGCCGGAGCAAATGGCGGTGGCTGCAAGCCCCGCCCCCAGATCCCCGCCCCCTTTCTAGAGTTGCGCCAGAATACAATGGAAAGATCGCGCCGCTGCTGTGGTGCAACTCCATAGAGAAGGGGCTCGCGCTGCCGTGGAGGTGCGCTCTTTCCATTTGTCGTGAGTTCGGAGGCTGCAGCTAGTGCAGAATGCTGCAGCCAGGCTGTTAATGGGTCTCTCAAGGAGGGACCACATTCAGCCTGTGCTGAAAGCGCTGCACTGGCTGCCGATAGCATACCGGATTCGCTTCAAAGTGCTGGTTTTGACCTTTAAAGCCCTAAATGGCCAGGGTCCAGCCTACCTGAGGGACCGCCTTTCTCCATATGTTCCCCCAAGGGCACTTCGGTCGGGAGGGCAACATCTCCTGGAGATTCCAGGCCCGAAAGAAGCTAAACTTGCTGTGACTAGGGCTGGGGCGTTTTCGGTGGCGGGTCCCACCTTGTGGCAGGAGGTCACGGAAGAGATCCGGGCCCTGCGGGACCTTTCTCAGTTCCGCAGGGCCTGCAAGACGGAGCTCTTCCGCCAGGCCTTTGGATAGGAGCCGCCGCCACTGCTCAGCCCCAGCAAATTACATCTAACTAACATTGGAATGCCTGGCCCCTAAGGCTGGAACGTAGTACTAAACACCGCTCTAGGATGAGATCTAGGGTAGCTATGTCAGATAAGATCTTTCTTCTCTTGTTTTGAAATCTGTTGTTAATTGTTGTAAATTGTTTATTTTATTGTAATTTATTGTTTTTAAATCATATGATACTGTTTTAACCTGGCACTTGTGCCCTGTAAGCCGCCCTGAGCCTTCGGGGTAGGGCGGGGTATAAATTTAAATATAAATAAATAAATAAATAAATATAGCCCCCCCGCCCCCTCCCCCCAGCTGGGACTGGCCTGCCGGAGGGCAGGTGTGCCGGGAGCAGGAGGCAGAGGGGCGTCCCCCCATCAGGCAAGGGAAAGGGAAGCCTGGGGGGTGGTCTTGGCCACTGGACTGCATCGCCAGGGGGCGGGGGGGGCCTTCCGAGTGCTAGACGTCTGTGGGACCTGTGATGGGCTCGGGCTGAGCTGGGGCTCCTGCCGAGCACAGAGTAAACACCCAGCGGAATAGAGTACCTGCAGTTCCTCCATGGAGCGCCAGGCGGCCGGCATTTTCCTGTATTTTCTACAACAACCCTGTGAGGTAGATTATATCTAGAGAGAGGGATTAGCCCAAGGTTGTTGACCAATATATGGGAAAGTGTGGTTCGGCTTGCTTTCTGTTGTGCTTCTTTTTTTAACTTAAGGGGAGGGGGGATTTTCTAAAATAAGGGAGCCTTGAAAACGTCAGTCTCTCACACCCAGGGCTTGAAGTGTGGTATAGTGTGACACCGTGGTTAGAGTACGATCTGGGAGCCCCAGCCCCAGGCTTGAATCCATGCCGTGGCACAGGAGCTCGCTGGGGGCCCTTGGGCCAGTCACACACTCTCTGCCTCACCTACCACTCAGGGTTCAGAACATGAGAGAAGCCAAATGTTGGATCAGGCCAAAGGCCCATCCAGTCCAACACTCTGTGTCACACAGTGGCCAGAAATACCAGGTGCCGTCAGGAGGTCCAGCAGTGGGGCCAGGAGGACACTAGGAGCCCTCCCACTGTTGCCCTCCTCCCCACAAGCACCAAGAAGACAGAGCATCCCTTGCCCCAGACCGAGAGTTCCTATCTATATCTTGTGGCTAACAGTTGGGGGTTGGTCTGAGGAGGAAAGTTTTTGGGGGTAGCACCTGTTGCACATAGAGCCGGGGGGGGGGGTGCCACCTTTGGGTAAAGATGTGGTTCAGAGCTTCTGAACCTGAGCACGTGTGCAGTGTCTCACCTGAAAACAAGGGTTGTGTTTGAAAATAATGGGCACTATGAAGACTAATCGGCCTATAGTTACTAGGCAACTCAAAGTTACCTTTTTAAAAAATTGGCACTACTACAGCATTCAACCACGCTTCAGGCATTACTCCTGACCTATCTATAGCCGTAAAAAGAGCTGCCAAAAAGGGAGCCCACCATTCTGGGAACGCTTTAATAGCTTCAGGAGGGATTGCATCCGGGCCCTGGGCCTTCCCTGAATTAATTTGCACTATTAATGCTTCAATTTCCTCAATTTGCACCGGGGGCTATTCCGGGCAGTCCTCTAGCCTAGTCTCAATCTCAACACCCTCCATCACTCTGGTGGTTGTAAAAACCCCCTGGAAGTATTCGTACCAGTTCTTATTCGTGATTGAGGGATTTATGAGTCTATTCCTGCCAAACGCCTCTGAAATCACGGCCCAAAATTTCCTTGAGTCATTGCTAATCATAGCACGCAACAAAGGCTCCCAGTTATTTTCCCGAGCCACTTTTTGCTTTTCTCTATATAGATTATGCAGGGATGCTCTTGCCTCAAAGTATTCTAGGGGTAGTTACGGCATCACAAAATGGGTTTTGTTTGTTTTAGAGCTCATGAGTAAAAGGTCTTTGAACATATGTGGAATAACCTTCACTGAGCTGGAGAAAAGAGTATGTTATTTTTTTAAAAAACCATACACTGTGGTTAAAGGGTCCCTATGCATTTGGCAGTATGTGTTCCCTGAGCTGGACAAAGGTATATGTGTTTTAAAAGGCCATAGCCAGGCAGAGTGTAGTTCCCTGAGCTGGACAAAGTGTCTGTTTAAAAAGCCTTTTGGCCAGTTTCCTCTGAACTGCCAGTGTTCTCTCTAAACTGAGTGAGTGTGAGCTGGCTCACAGTTTTTTTAGCCCTTGGTGCACACATTTTTGTCTTTGCTCAGGAAGGGATGGAGTTCCAGAGCAAAATAATGTATGCAGCAGCCAAATTGCTTCCTCACAACTTTAATGCCAGGAGCTCACAAAGTAGAATTTTTGCTCACAAGACTCCACAGATTAGAGGGAGCCTTGCTGCCAGCCAGGTAACATCTTGTAGAAATTATTATTACGTAGCGCAGTCACAGGGTGGCATGGCACAGAGTAGCTATCAGAAATGCAGGTCCCTGCCCTCAGCTGCTTACCAACCAGAATTCAACCCAGGGGAAGACTACGGAGGGCTAAGAGAAAGTTGCAGACATTTCAGCTCAGACCTGTGTGTGTTATGTGTAGGACCTTTGAGCTTGTGCAAAGGGCCTTCTCTGAATGGTACTCTCTTTTCTCTGCGATTTTTGGGGTGGAGCCTGAGCGGTGGGTGTTGCCTTCTGACATACTTCCGGTGATGCTAGGGGGTGTGGCATATGCAAATAAGTTATGCTAATGAGCTATGCTAATGAGCTTCTGCGCCTCTTTTTCTATGAAATGACCCCTGGCCTGACATGACTTGTTCTTGAGAAACCCACTCTGGCTCTTAGTAATCACAGCCGTCCTTTCTAGATGCTCAAAGACTTTCCCAGGTATAGATGTCAAGCTGACAGGTCGGCTCCTCCTTTTTCCCCTTCTTGAAGATGGGGAAAACATTTGCCCGCCTCTAATCTTCTGGCACCTCACCTGTTCTCCAAGAATTCTCAAAAATAGTGGACAGAGGCTCAGAAATAATGTCTGTGAGATTGTTTAGTACCCTTGGATGCAGCTCATCTGGCCCCCGAGGACTTAATGTCATTGAAAGAAACCAGGTGTTTATGCCGATCCTAGGCTGCAACTCCCCGCCCTCCTCGTGTGTTCTGTGTCTGCCATGTTGAGCACCGTTTCCCTCGCAAGAGAAGACGGAGGAAAAGTAGGAATTGAGCAGTTCTGCCCCTCTCTCCATCCCCTGTTACAATTTCACTCTCCTGTCCCTTCAAGGCCTACCACGTACTTCCTCTTTTTCTTACTTTGAGCATAAGGAAGGAACCCTTTTTTGTTGTTTTTAGCATCTCTCACTAGCCTAAACTCATACTGAGCTGTAGTTTTCCTAACTCTCTCTCTCTACAAGCACTGGTTATTTGTTTATCTTCATCCTTGGTTATCAGGCCCTCCTTCCACTTTCTGAATGAGTCTCAGGTATTCCAATGGCTCAGCACCAGCACACAGGACCTAAGTAGGTTCAGTTTATTGATCAGAGTAGAGGACACTCCATGAACTTCTGTGTCAGGAATAACATAAGATGAGAGGGCTAAGCAGTTATACCCCATTCATACAAGACCCCCTGATGAGCAGAGGCCAATGAGCAAACACCTGCAAGCACGGGGGAAAGCTAACGGACCCAGTGAGGGCAGGAGACCGGCCAAGGAGGCAGGACGGAGGAACCAGGCCCTCGAGGCCACGGAGGGAGGGAGAGCAACGCAGCAGGGAGAAGGCAGCTGCAGGGGAAAGCGGGGTGGGCGAAGCGCAAGTGTGCACGGCCCACACATTCCAGCACAGGAGACATCCCAAGGCGGTGTCAACCGACAATGAGTCTTTTTTATGTCTCAAGTCTTTAGAAAGCTGTTTATGGAGCCACCTTGGATTCTTTAGGCTCCTCCCATTTTTTTCATTCTAGGAATCATTTGTTATTGTGCCTTCAGTATTTCGCTTTTGAGAAACTCCCATCCCTCTTGGACTCCCTTCTCCTGAAGTATCTCTGACCATGGGATTCTACCTAGTATCACTTTAAGTTTGTCAAAATTTGCTTTCCTGAAGTCCAGCCTATATGTCTGGCTACGCACAGCTTTTCCCTTCCCTAAGAGTGTAAATTCCAAAATTACAGGGTCCCTACTATCCAGGGTGCCCACTCCTTCCACTTG
Organism: Gekko japonicus; assembly: GCF_001447785.1. NCBI lineage: Eukaryota > Metazoa > Chordata > Lepidosauria > Squamata > Gekkonidae > Gekko > Gekko japonicus. The sequence continues at coordinate 117,046 of NW_015173784.1, forward strand.
GTCAACCAGTTCTTCCCTGTTGGTAAGAATCAAGTCCAAGATGGCAGATTCCCTTGTTTCCCTCTCCACTTTCTGGAAAATGAAGTTGTCAGCAGGACAAGTCAAGAATTTATTGGATCTTTCATTTTTAGCAGAGTTGGAGTTCCAACAGATATCTGGGTAATTGAAGTCTCCCGTGACCACCGTGTCCCGTCTCTTTGAGAACTTTGTAATCAGTTCTAAGAGTGTCTCATCCAAATCCTCTGCCTGGCTTGGTGGTCTATAGCAGACCCCCACCATGATATCAGTATTATTTCTTACTCCTTTTATTTTTACTCAGAGATTCTCAACTGGACTTTCATGCTCAGATTCACGTATTTCCTCACAAATATATGCCTCCTTTACCTATATGTCAGAACCCACAGCTAACAATGAAGTACACGCATTCAGGAACGGTTATACTTTTATTGCAAAGCTATAGATGCAGTAACACAGGCACTGTTAGGAATGGCAGCAACTAATAGAGCCTAATAGGATATAAGGTATTTGTATGCACCCCCCATGGCATGGGCCAATTAGCTACCCTCCCACGCACGGGACAAGTTAGGAAACTGTTAGGTAGCTAAAGCTGGGAGCCAGGAGTCTCTCACGGTACATAGGAGACTTCCAGACAATACAACCTCCTCCTGCACATTCATAGAGATAAGTGTTTCAGCCAAGGGAGAACAGCAGAGATAGGAATGCAATAGCAATTAACAAGACACAGAAGGAACTCCCCAACCCCCATGGCAGCATAGCTGACAATATAATGTGACTCCTCCACCCTTCCTTATTTGTCTGTCCCTTTTAAATAAGTTATACCCCTCAATCCTAAACATCCCACCAAGTTTAATTAATGCCTATTAGGTCATAGTCTCCTTCCTGTTTTGAGACTTCAAGTTCCTCCTGCTTGTTTCCCATACTCTGCACTTTGGAATCCTTGTTTTATGCACCCTGAGGTTTCAGTTCTGTACTTACCTGTGAGTTAATGTTTCCTAGCGTATGGTCCACTCCCTGCAAAACTTTAGAGTTCTTATCTATAGTTATTGGCATCATACTGGGCTTTGCATTTGTGTGTCAGCTATGCTGCCATGGGGGTGGGGAGGTTGGTTGTCTTGGGAACCATGGGAGAGTGATTTGTTCCCAGCTTCAGCGCTAAACGGCCGAAGCTCTTTCTCCTGCACGCGGGAGGGTGGCTAATTGGCCAGGGCGGGGTGTGTGCATACGAATACCCTACATCCTATTACACCCCATGGGCAGCCGTCATTCTTAACAGTGCCTATGTTAATGCATCTATAGCTCTTCAATAAAGTATTACCTTTCCTGATAAGCATGTACTATGTTGTTGGCTGTGGGTTCTTTCATAGTAGACCCATCCATTTGGGTAAAAATCAAAACCAGGTCTTCCAGCTTCACCACCCCCGCCTCTAGTCTCACTCCCCCACAGGATTTAGTTTAAAGCTCTCCTTATTAGGTTTGCAAAGCTGTTTCTAAACACATTTTTCCTACCCCCATGAGGGGCAAACCATCTCCCAATAGCAGAGCTTAATCTCAAAAACGTAAGCCATGGTCCAAAAATCCAAATCTTTTCTGATGACACCATCTACATAGCCAGTCATTGATCTGCAGTATTCTTCTTTCCCTTCCTAAGCCACGGGCTTCAACAAGAAGAACTGATGAGAATACAACCTGCGCTCCCAATTCCTTCACCTTTTTACCAAAAGCCACAACGTTTCTTTTAATACATTCTGGGCTGTGCCGGGCAGTATCATTTCATAGAATCATAGAATGTTAGAGTTGGAAGGGACCTTGCAGGTCATCTAGTCCAACCCCCTGCACTCTGCAGAAGCATAGCTGAAAGATAGCCCTACATACCTACAACATACCCGAAAGATGGTCGTCCAGCCTCCGCTTGAAAACGTCCACTGAAGGAGCATCCACCACCTCCCTAAGCAGTCCGTTCCACTGCTCAATCACTCTTACAGTTAGGAAGTTTCTCCTGATATTTAGCCGGTAACGACTCCCTTGTAATTTCCACCCATTAGATCTAGTCTTGCAATCTGGAGCAAGAGAGAATAGATCTGCTCCATCTTCTGCATGACAGCCCTTCAAATACAAGGAGGAACATGATGGAGGGTTCTCTGGTATGAGTTCCAGATGGGTCTAGATGTGAGAGAATGATGGATGTGAGAGAATGATGTGAGGGAATTATGGAATGATGTGAGAGAATGATGGATGGAATGATGAAAACCCCATCAAGAGCTTCTAAAAAACCCTGCACAAGCAGTATTATTTCCTGCATTACTACATCAGACTCTAAACAATGTCTCCCCAACATTTTTGAGCCTGTGGACACCTTTGGGATTCTTCTGACTTAATGTGGATGGTGCGGCCACAAAATGGCTGCTGCAGGACATGGAGCCAACCACAAAATGGCTGCCGCAGCTTCCCTTCAGTCACACCGTGAAGATCCTTGTGCAGTGCTTGCAGTGGCTGCCAAAGCAAAGTTTTTAAACACCTGCACAGCCAAGCCAATCCCCAATGGCCGATCAGAAGCCTTGCTAGGCAAAAGCCCCATCCATTTCTAAAAATACTTGGCAGGCACCAGGAAAGGTGGCAGCGGGCACCCGTTGGCGACCCCTGCTCCAAACCTTTCCAGGGTGCAGGCTGCCTTGTATTGGCCCGGATCCCTCTTTTGCCTTCTGACAGCCTGCTGCTCTCTCTTTCATGTTCAGTCTCGGGGGTCCTCTTAGAACCAGCAGGTGGCGACTGGCCTTTCATAGCGGAGGGCCCCAGAGTCTTGCCAAACAACATTGACCTTGGATTCTAAAACAGTTTTGGTTGAGGGCAAAAGCAATGTGCAAAAGCCCTCTGTCCAAACCCCACTCTCGCTCTTGAAGGGCCTTTACATTTCTTCTTCAGACCTTTCGTCCAGAGTTAATCTCCGTTGCCTTCTTGAGCATCACCCACTGCCATCTGGAGCCCCCCTTCAACCACCACCTGTTGGAAAAGCCACTTCCTGTGACAGACAGCTGTGCCAAGAGAGCCAGACAAGAGGGAGGTCTTTGGGGATGTCAAGAAATTAATCCTTCAGTCAATGTTTGCATAAGGCAGACCTTATGTTAAACTCTGAGCATGTAAGGGAGTTGAAATGACCAAATGGAAAATAACAGGTTGTTGATATGGAAGAGTTGGCAATCGACCTTGTCACCTCTGAATAGCAATTCAGGTCTAAAGACAAACCATTTGTGGGGTGGTATTTTACACGACACAAGGATTGGGTTAGGTTTCAGATCGCCTCTCCATCCCGTCATAAAGTGGCTCCCCCCTGAGCCATTTGTTGTAACAGGTTCATGTTGAAATGACTTCACTGGTCTGATTTTTGATTGGGCAGGAAGGCCCCCCCCCCGCCCTCTCAAATCTTAGGCCTCAGAACAGGCCGTTTCATTGTTCTTTTAACACGAGGGATGGTAAGCTAAGCGTAGGGTGGACCAGCCTCCTGCTCTCTGGACGAAGAAACTGACTGACTTCAACCCAGAATGGTGACATCTGGCAGCTTTAAACGAACGTCTTACTGTGTAGCTAGAACCTTAAAATGTAGCTTGCTTGTTTTATTCCTCTCTGCTATGTTCTTTGGAAACCATCCTGCACTCTTTAATAAATACCCTTTGACTAGACTTGGGTGTTCTGTGCTTCACGCGCTTCAGTCTAATAGCAGTACCTTAGACCTTAAGAGTCCACCCATCAGGTCAATTGTAGTGGAAACTCATTCTGCAAGTAGCCTACCTTATAGGGCTGACTTTCTTAATTCCCAGTAAGGTTCAAGGGGCTGGTGGAAGACTACCAAGACTGGTGAGCGTGTGCACGCCCCCCCCGGGTTTTGTGGTTTCGTGCTCTGCCTGCCTAACCCTAACCCCCTTCAGATGATCTGTGGCAGCTTCCATCATACAAGTCCCTCCCCCTTTCCCTGCCCAGCTTCTCCTGAGGATCAAGTCACATGACTATCAGCTAGGCTTATGTGAAGCTAGGCTCCCCACCCTAAAATAGTGCGTCAGTTTCTCTTGGAATTGTCAACCTCCAGGTGGGGCCTGGAGATCTCCCAAAATGACATCTGATCTCCAGGCTACAGAGACCAGCTCGGGGGGGGGGGGGGTGGACTCTCTACGGCTGAGATCCCTCCCCTCCACAAACCTTGTTCTCTCCATGCTCCACCCCCAATCTCCAGGAATTTACCAGCCTAGAGTTGGCAGCCCTAGCTTCTCTCCTATGCCTGTACGAGAATGTGTGAAAGAATGACTTTCTTAGCTTGGGGACCTCCATCTCTGCCCCAGGCCCTTAGTGATGGAACCACCTGCCCAGGGATGTGGTGGGTTCTCCTTCCTTGGAGGCGGTCAGGCGGAGGTTGGACAATGATTTGTCAGAGGTTCTTTCAGTCATCCTGCATGATGCAGGGGGGGTTGACGGGATGGTCTTGATGCCCCTTCCGAGTCCTATGACTTTGGCACATGCAAACACATGCTTATTCTCATGAGCTCAAGGTTGAGCACTCAATGAAATTGCTGAGCAGTCGGGTTAGAACAGATAAAAGGAAGTCCTTCTTCCCCCAAAGAGTGATTAACACATGGAATTCACGGCCACTGGAGGTGGCGGCGGCTACAAGCATGGACGGCTTCAAGAGGGAACTAGATAAGCATGTGAAGCAGACGTCCATCAGTGGCTATTAGCCACAAGGTATAGATAGGGGCTCTGGGGCAAGTGATGTTCTGTCTTCTTGGTGCTTGGGGGGGGTCAACAGTGGGAGGGGCTTCTAGTGTCCTGGCCCCACTGCTGGACCTCCTGATGGCACCTGACATTTTTGGCCACTGTGTGACCCAGAGTGTTGGACTAGATGGGCCATTGGCCTGATCCAGCATTGGCTTCTCTTCTGTTCTTATGAGCACCTGAGTACAGAAATATTCAAGGACCCAGTTTGGCATGCTGGCTGGAGAAATGGCAAGAATGAGGCCCCAAAGAAGTTTTGAGCTGAGACAGGTGGTTGAGCTACCCACTGAGCACCACCCTTCTTGGCGCGGAACGGCAGGCTTGCTGCCTGGCAGTGCAGGGGGACTGACCTGAAGCCTTTCCTTGGTGAGGGAGCTCTGCAGGAGTCCTGCAAGGCACACACAGCAGGCAGGAGTGCCTGGGCTCTCTGGAGGTCATGTATGAGGGGGGGGGGTCTGTGTGCTGGAGTGCCTGTACTTTCCTTCTCTAGCCAGCAAACCCAGTGGCGCAGGGAACCAGCATCTCAACTAATGTTTGGGGGAGCCTGTGACACATGACCAAGACACACCTGTGGCTCAAGTGTTCAGGATGGCACATGTGCTTTGCTCTATGATATAGAAAAGCCATGACCAGCAAGGGGTGAGCCTGATTCTACTCATGTCAGAGAGAAGAGTAGCCAAATGTGCATACACTGTTTAAATCCATGTGTTTTTACTCGGGTGTCCTAACCCTAACTCAGCCAGGCTAGATTTGTATCAGGACTACTGCTCCGTGCTCAACAAACCTCCCTACCACAATATTTTAATGGTTCAATAAATAGTCAGGAGAAAGGGGCCTTGTGAGCTTGAGATTTTACATATTTTTAATGCACATAAGCTCCTAACAGAGAAGCCACATGCAGGCACCACAGGTTATACTGACAGAGAATGAAGAGATCACAGGCGTTCATCCCAACTTTTCTTGCACAGCCAGCAGCTTCTTGCAAGGATGCAAGGAAACTCTGCACATGTCCACAGTGGTCCTTCAAGACACTTGCATCCACCTCTGTGTCTCCCCAGCCCCAACACTCCAGCCACGCGTGAATGTGAAATGCTTGGCCATTTCTTCTCCACTGTGCCAGGGGTAGTCCACACAAGGGAATATTGTATTGCTGCTTCCACTCCCTGCTGACTGGAAGGGCCCCATATCATAGGTTGAACCAGCCAAGGAGCTGGGGTCTGAATGCAAATCCTGTCCCACAAACCATGACAACTCAGACTACCCTCCCTTCCTTTTAACTGCGTCCGCCTCCGGCAAGGGATCCAAGCCCTACCCAACATTCCAAAATCCACTAGACCACACTTGGTCTTCTTTTCGTTTGAAGGCTCTCCAAAATCCGATGTCTCCTTCTGTGATTTCTCCACATAAGTTCGTCCCATGTCTGCCCTAGCTCTGATTAGAATACCCTCCATGGGTTAATCTTTCTCTTGAAGTCAGAAATCCTAGAATCAAAATTTCTTCTTTTCATAAGGAGAATCCTGTCCATATTTAAATAAGCCAAAAATGAGAGATCACGGGAGGAAGTGGAATTCCAAAAACAACATCCGTGACCAAAAAACCCCAAAGAGTCAATAAAGATAAGCTGCAAAAATGTTAACTGTAGTAATTTCTGTAGAAAATGTTCTTCTATTATCGCTCACACGCTAATGAATACTGCACAATGAACAATTCGTTTCACAGTATTTGCTTTATCTGAGCGTGTACCAATCCCAATTCTTATCAATCACTACTTATCATCTCTGTTATTAGAGAGTCAACATGGAATGTTTCCTTCAGGAGTTGATAAGTAGTGATTGATAAGAACTGGGATTGCTTCATGCTCAGATAAAGCAAATATTGTGAAACGAATTGTTCATTGTGCAGTAGTCATTAGCGTCAGTCCTAAAAGAAATCAACCCTGACTGTTCCCTGGAAGGCCAGATCCTGAAGTTGAAGCTCAAATACTTTGGCCACCCAATGAGAAGGGAGCACTCCCTGGAGAAGACCCTGATGCTGGGAAAGATTGAAGGTCAAAGAAGACGGGGACGGCAAAGGATGAGATGGTTAGACAGTGTCATCGATGCAACGAACATGAAATTGAGCCAACTTCAGAGGACGGCGGAAGACAGGAGGGCCTGGCAGGAGATGATCCATGGGGTCGCGAAGAGTCGGACTCGACTGTGCGACTGAACAACAACAAAGTCATTAGCGTGTGAGCGATAATAGAAGAACATTTTCTACAGAAATTACTACAGTCAGCATTTTTGCAGCTTATCTTTATTGACTCTTTGTTATTTTTGTCATGGATGTTGTTTTTGGAATATATTTAAATGATGGCAATTGGAGTGACGGGTTTTTTTCCGCCTCTGATTCTCGCATCCTGTTTCTTTTTGGCCCTAGCAGTCACCGTGATGCTAGCATGAAAGGGGTGGAGTTGCGGGTGGAGAACCAGGAAGTTCTGCTTTCACGATAAGGGATTTGGGCCTCCTGCCCCATTTCATAAGGTACTAATTAATGTGTGTATTATCTGTGTGCGTCAGTAGTTCTGTCTTGCTTGTTGAGGAAACCATGCGTGATGTGTGTGTGTGTGCGTGAGTATGCGCGTTGCAGAGGATTCCGGCACAAGATGATCTTAGGCAGGACACAGAACTACATCTCATGAGGCCAACAGGAAGCAGTGACTTCGTTTGCTGCTTCGTGGCAAGAGGGCAGGGGTACAACCTGGGGACGATGAAGGCATGGCTCTAGGTCTCCCTTACAAATGTCCCCATAGCCATGTTAACCCTATAAACACCGAAGCACCGCAGCAGCAGAGAATTGATAGGTGCCTGGAAGGTTCTGCACCCAACCCCTGTCCTGCCAAGTGATCCCCTGCACCCCCATCACCTGGACAAACAGAGAGGCTTCAAAGACATTGCCGGGTGCAAGCTGAGAGCTCCCCTCTGCTGCACATTCCAGGAGTGGTGGGCCGGCTGTCCTTCAGGGCAGGAAAACTTGCCCTCCCATTACTCTACTGTACCAAGGACACATCGCGAACTTCTGGGAGGCCCCCAGATCCCCCCCCCGGAATACTGTCTGAATGCTACTGGTGTAAGCTGGCAGACGCTGCAGGGTGCTTTGGGGTTTTAGGTTTTATCCATTATTCTGCTATTTCTCTTTGGAGGGTTGTTGGCTTCCTGCTGGGCCCCTGTGACACTGGATTTGACTCTGAGCAATTATGAATCTTCAGCCATGTGATGCTATTTTCAGTAAACCCCCCCCCCGCAGATAAACGATTAAATCTCTTGGAAATGTTGCAAGCCCCAAAATGGAGGGACCAGAGAATGAGGAATTTAGGAAATTTTCTTCCCCATTTGGCTTTGGTTGTCCTGATTTACAGGACTTCAGCTTAGAAAGGCAGGGGGTTCAGAAGAATTCTAATGAGGCCAGTTTATAAATTATGCAGTAGCAAACCTGGGTTTGTCACCAAATGTACGTCCAACAGTGAGCCACAGCCAATCCTGACTCTCTGATGTGTGTGCACCTGTATGATAAAGTGTTATTCCAAGCACCTGTTTGTTATGCTTACATTTTTAGATGTACACCTAGAAAGATACCTTGGGTATACATCTAAAAACAACAGCATGATGTGTGGACATGTGGAGGTCCAGTCTTCCGTCATTTGTGGCCAGAACCTGGTCTCCAGACATGAGCCTGCATCCCAGTCTGGGCAGCAGAGAACCTGGGCCGGGCTGCTTGGAAACCGGAAGACGACGAGGGTGGATTTAGGGAGCCCTCCCTGCCTGCCTGGCTGAGTTCAGGAGAGCTTTGATATTGGGTGGGAGTCACCTGAAAGGGCCCTGGGGAGACGGGTGCAGACGTGGAGGCCCTTCCTGCCCTCCATATTGGCTCATCCAAGGTGGTAGCAGAACGGGGGGCCAACACTGTAGGGGCCAGGTTGCTTGAAGTTGGCACGGGGGCAGGTGTGGAGAAGCGACGGACCTCGTAGGTCCTGGCGGTCTTGACGGGGGCTTGTTTGGCTGGGGTGAAAGACAAACGGGACTGCTGGGCCGGCTGGGCCGTGGAAGCCTGGGCAGCAGAGCCGGGAATCTCTCCAAAACAGAACATGGCAGACTTGAGCTGGTAAGGCTGGTGCCGCAGGAAATCAATGGCCTTGATCCCCGACTTCTGGCTAGGGGCCTTTTTCACTCTGCTGTCTGCTTTGCTGGCCTGAGACTTGCCGGCTGCCAAGGGATAGAATGGGGAATGCAGTGGGTTGTAAGCGATGGGAGGTGGGGCACGGATGTTGGAGGAGTACTTCCAAGAGGAAGGCAGGGAAGGAGTAGGGGATGGGCTCCGGGGCTTCGGGGCTGGTGTTGGCGCTGCTTCCACCACAAACTTGTCCATACGGCTCTGCCGCTTGGCGAAGAGCTCTGCCCCTTTCCCTTTCAGACATGAGATGTCGTGTGCGGGAGACGACCCGTTCACCAGCCCGCCAGAGGTCTTTGGTTGCTGGGGCTTAGGAGCTACTGGGGGCGGGTTCCTGAACTTGCGGGCAGAAGACTGCATGAAGTTGCAGGCTTCTGCCCCAAGACTGAGGAAGTCTTCCTCTGGCCCCGACTCAAAGCCTGCCCCATGCTGGTCACCTTTGGGCTTTTCATCCAGGTTCTGCACCAAGGAGAGCAGCTCTGGGTTAGGAGAATTCTTTTTCTTCTCCTCTGCTGACTTGAACATGGGTTTCTTGCTGCTCCGCCGACGGGCTTCCTGCAAGATGCCTGTCCGGGGCCCTGGCACAGCAATCCTCTGCTCCCTGGAGATGAGAGGCTCAGAAGCAGGCCGTGGAGTGGCTGGGGCTGTCGCGGTGGGGAGCTGGACTGGAGGCTGGCTAGGCTGTGGTGGGATGGGGCTGATGTACAAAGAGGAGGAAGCTGTCCCCTGAGCTTGTGGCGGGGACTTCGGAGTGGCTGCATCTTCGGCTGGTCTGGACGGATGGGACAGGTATATGGAAGCAGTGGAGGTTCTTGCTGTGTTGGGAGATGGCTTAGCTTCTGCTGGATTTCCACTTTGGAAATGTGTTACTGTTGGTTGCAGAGGGGTTGGCACGGTTGGGATATAGAGAGACACCAAAGTGCTCGCTGGGCTGGTTGGCTGCACTGCTGATGGAGTGGGAGGAAGTATGGTGGTCCCTAGAGAGACAGTGGAGAAAGGAGGCACAACTGTTCTCTGTCCGCCTTGGCCCTCTTTGTTCTTCCTCGGCATGGATGGTCTGAACACAACAGAGGAGGTCACAGGCCGCTGCCCAGAGAAACCAGGCGTGAAAGGCCGGGCAGACCTGTTGAAGATCCCTGTGGGACCTGGAGGGACCTGGGAACCTCCTCCACCACAGCTGGCCGTGGGAGACTGGAGCTGAACAGGGCTGGGTGGGGGCCACTGGCTGGAGACTTGGACAGCTTCCAAACGGACATTCAGTGGGGACTTCTCTTCCCTCTGCAGAGTAGGCATTTCACTATTCCTCACACTGGGTGTTCGCGAGACAGCTGGAGCTGGGAGTTGCTCCTCGGCCTTCTGGGCAGAGACATTCTCCAAAGTGTATCTACCAGCCTTCTGCCTCTGCTGCTCAAATAGCTGTGCCCCCCTGCCTGAGGCTTCACAGAGGCCCTCCTGAGGCTGTGTTTGATCCTGCATTGACTGTTCCTTGGGTTTCTCAATAGCTAGGTAGGTATTATCCCAGTCAGAGTGATTGGTTAAGCTCCGAGCGTCAGAGAAGCCTTCCTCATCAAACTCTGACTCACTGGTTGGGAAGACACCGTCCTCTTCGTCATAGCAACGGTCTTCGTCAACACTCCCAAAACTGACCAGGGTGTACTTCTTGGCCCTCTGCCTACGCTTTTTGAACATCAGGACACCCTTGGAATGGGGGTTGGGGGCATCTGTCAGCAGGGACGCAATGGTTCGACACTTCGTTTTGGCTTCTTTCACGTTCTTCTCCTGCATGCTCTCGCTGCGATGAAGCTCTGCAAGGGATGGGAAAAGACATAGTCAGAGCTCTGTGAGGAATCAGATTTCAAAGCCCCATGTGGAGGATCAGACCCCTTTTAATATCCGCTCCTCTCACAAGCCACTGCAGAAATAATTCCAGAAACTTCAGAAGCATTTCACCTCTTTAAAGAGAAAATAATTGAGATGTGTACCAAAATCGTATGTATGTTTTATTCTTTATTGCTTGTCTTCAGATTTTTTTTGTTCTTTATTCATTTCTATTAGTTTTAATGGGACATGTGAAATTCTCAGGTATTGTACCTTCCACCCCATAGGATTCAGCTTGCCAAACTATAGGCAGACTGGAGAAAGCATGCCTAGTTTTAGATGTTAAAGTCACAACACATTTCTGGCTCTTTATTTTCTTGTCCAATTGGTATGAAATACTCAGGGGTTATAGTCCTCATCCAATGGATCATCTTTACAGAACATCAGGGAAATAGAAGAAAGGGTCTCTCTTTGATGGGCAATTAAATTTCTCACTTACGGGGCAGATTACACACAGGGAGTATTTGGCAGCCCTAACAAAGGCAGGCACTAAATCATAGTATCTCACACAGCTGATCAAATGTAATGCAACATAAGAATAAGAGAGCCTATAAAAGTGCAGTTCCTTACGGAGAATTTACTGGATATATGCAGGGAATAGGCACATATAGGATCCAAAAATCACTTCCCAGTGGACCACTGAGCACAGAAGCCTACCAGAACACTCCTCTTTGGTGGAAAGATGGATAATCGACTGTTGGTTGATCAAGGTGTCTCTGCCCTTTCCACAGTCAGCTGGCTTTCTCTCTGCCCTCTCCTTCCACCCTCTTGCTGCCCTTTGTCAAACCCTGATCTAGGCCAGTTCATACACCAAAGGCCTTGTATTCATCCCACCAAATGTCTTGGAGTTCCATGCTTAGAAAATAACTCCCAGAAATTCAGGAATTATTCAGATCAGGACTGCAGGGCAGAGGGAGAAGTGGCCTAACGCTCCTGCGATGCCATTTTTCTCACCTGAAATGGCCCCAGAGGCCGGCTGTTTGCCCCATTGAGGAGACTTTGTGTGTAGCCATCGGTATATGTAATGTTTTCCCAGTAAAGCAGAGAGCCGGTCCTCAGGGCAGTTTTGGGTCAGGAAAACGGCACAGGGAGGTAGCTTAAGCCTCCTTTCCCTGCATGCTGCATGCTCCTTTCCCTAACCCGGCTTGCCCAAGAATTTAGTTCTGATGGAGCACAGAGCTCCTAGTGCCTGTCTGACCAGCAGCACCCATGGTGGGCACGGGGGTGGGGTAACGGGGCACAAGGAACATTTGATGTGTAAATTGGCCCTCCTGAAGTCACATCAGCAAGACACTAGAACACAGAGGATTAACCGCCTCTCATTATATCTAAATGTCATTAGAGTTTTGCTATGTGATTACTTACAATGTCTACGTTCAAGAAGCACAGATTTATATTAGTTTATATTCAAATTCACATAGCTAGAAAATAGCCCATGTTAAATTCAGTATGGGCCCTTCCTTCCTTCCTTTCATTTGGCTTGATCCCGAGCACTTCATTCAAGGAGCAGCAGTTTCCCTGTTCCTTGTCTTCCTCACTTGGATATCAGCCGTGGCTTCTGTAAAAGCACCCGAGATAAGAGGAAGCCATTCTCTCAAGGACCTCCTTCCCTCTCCTCCTAGGTGGCAGCTCTGCAAATGAAGGGCCACGCAGCGGTCCTTGTTGTGCATCCCGGAGTGCAGAATTTTTGCAAGAATTTCCCCTCAGGACTCTGTTCCAAATAGGAAATGGGTTGTTGTGATTAGCTCACAACCTCAAAGAAACAAAGTCACGCTAGAATCCAGTCCAAATTTGGGACAAGTTTCTGTGTGTTTGGTTCATTATACTATGAAATAAAGCCCTTCTTTTGGCCATTCTTCTCATCTCTTTTGCAAAGGATGTAAAGCTATTTTCAAAAGGTGGGGGAGGGGAGAAATCCTCTTGTGGATTAAAAGTGGGTTAATTAACGGGAAAGAGAGAGTGAGTATAGATGGGCAGTTTTCACATTGGGGATCTGCAGGGCTTGGTACTAGGTCCAGTGCTTTTTAACTTGCTCATGAATGATTTGGCTTTGGGAGTAAGCAGTGAAGTGGCTAAGTTTGCGGATGACACGAACAGTAAAATCCTAAGTAGGTCTAATCAGAATCCTTTTCAGGTCTATTCAGTGGGGCTTACTCCCAGGAAAGTGTTCTTAGGATTGCACTGCTAGTTGTACAGGGCAGTGAGAACCAGGGAGGACTGTGAGGTGCTCCAGAGGGATCTGTTGAGGCTGGGCGAGTAGGACTCAATGTGGCAAATATGGTTCAAGGTGGGCAAATGCAAAGTAATGCACATTGGAGCCAAAAATCCTAACTATAAGTATATGTTGATGGGGTTTGAACTGGTGGTAACTGATCAGGAGAGAGATCATAGAATCATAGAGTTGGAAGGGATCTCCAGGGTCATCTAGTCCAACCCCCTGCACAAGGTAGGACATTCACACCCACAGTGACTGCTGTTCCATGCCCAGAAGATGACAAAAACCCCTCCAGGATCCCTGGCCAAACCGGCCTGGAGAAAGATTGCTTCCTGACCCCAAAGTGGTGATCAGCATTTATTTATTTATTTATTTATTTATTTATTTATTTATTTATTTATTAGATTTTTACCCCAATCTCCCAGCAGAGCTGGCTCAGGGCGGTTTACACAACCAGTATAAAACACTGCAATGTAACAATAAAATCTACAGTATAAAAGCAATCAATACACAATTTAAAACTATAAATATTACAACATATTAAAGTGCTAGTGTTCAGTCCTTGACGTACAGTCAGCTTTTTGATATTCCTCAAATGTCCGGGCAGCCGGCTCGAGCTGTAGTAGTGGGACCCAGATGGCGGGGCTTGCTCTCAGATAAGCTGTCAGATATCAATGGTGGCAGTGGGGGTGGCGGCTCTGAAAGCCTGGAGGAAGAGCTCCATTTTACAAGCCCTGCGGAACTGCAAGAGGTCCCGCAGGGCCCTGATCTCCTCCGGGAGCTCGTTCCACCTGAGTGGAGCCACCACCGTGAAAGCCCTAGCCCTGGTTGTCACTAGTCTGGCCTCCTTGATGTTCTGGAGGACCAGCTGATTCTGGGTCCTCGATCGCAGTGCACTCTGGGGGACATATGGGGAAAGGCGGTCCCTCAGGTATGCAGGTCCCTGGCCATAAAGGGCTGTAAAGGTGATGACCAGCACCTTGAACTGAATCCGGTATGCTATAGGCAGCCAGTGCAGTTCTTTTAGGGTGGGCTGGATGTGTTCCCGCAGAGGAAGACACAACAGCAGCCTCACGGCTGCATTCTGCACCAGCTGCAGCTTCCGGATCTGGGACAAGGGCAGCCCCATGTAGAGGGCATTACGGTAATCCAATCTCGAGGTGACCGTAGTGTGGATCATTGTTGCCAAGTTGTTGCGTTCAAGGAAGAGAACCAACTGCCTAATCAGCCTAAGGTTGTAGAAGGCTGACTTGGCAGTGGCTGCTTCCTGGGCCTCCATTGTTAAGGAGACATCTAGGAGCACTCCCAAACTCCAGATGAGAACAATCCTAAAAGAAATCAACCCTGACTGTTCCCTGGAAGGCCAGATCCTGAAGTTGAAGCACAAATACTTTGGCCACCCAATGAGAAGGGAGCACTCACTGGAGAAGAAGACCCTGATGCTGGGAAAGATTGAAGGTCAAAGAAGACGGGGACGGCAAAGGAGGAGATGGTGAGACAGTGTCATCGATGCAACGAACATGAAATTGAGCAAGCTTCAGAGGACGGCGGAAGACAGGAGGGCCTGACCCAACATTGGCTTCTATTATGTTCTTAATAGGAAATACATTCACTGTTGCCAAGGTTTGGCCTCCTGGGAGTTGTCACCCACAGCTAAATACATGTCCTATTGAGAGCAACACTGTGCAAAGATCTGAATGCAAATCCTTTCCCTCTGCACGGCCATATAGGATGTGCAGGTTCAGTCTAAGGCAAGGCTAGCCCTGTAGCCTGCAGCACTGGGGAGTGTATTCCCTCTTCCCTCATCAGGGGAGGGACAGCAGATCAGGGGGAGTGACAGTTACAAACTGATGCAAAATATGTAGGGAAGAGTGGAAGGTAAGGGGAAGGGGTTACAGGCCTTTCTGCATTCTCAACCCCCACCCCCCCACAACCTTCTGCAGTGGAAATCCAGAATCTTTAGAATTTGGTGTTGCACTCGCTCACTCAGTTACTATGTTGCTCTTAAATGTATGTCTTTCTTTGCCTCCGCCACCATCTTTAGGGTTGTCATGTCTTCCAAATAAATTTAACACCCTGTAACAGTTCCCCTCAGCTTCATTCAAGACTTACAGCCTGTTCCCATTTCTCAGCTGGAAACAAACACAACAGAACAAAACAGTCTCTATTATTTGAAGTTGGTCTTAATAGGAACCATTTTTTTTAAAGCAATGCATAAAATCTCCAATGGATTTATTGCAGAGTTCCAAATCAGTGCTCTAAGATAACTACAGTGAAACATTTCAGGGATTTCACGGGTACAACTTAATCAGCTTTATTCTAAATTTTGTTTGTAGTGAAAATGTAGAACCTGCATGAGCTGCAAGTATGCATTTTCTGTTCACTCCTGATGTACTCTAGCCCAAAATAACTGAAACCACAAGAGTCTGGAGCATCCTTCTCAGTGAAGCTGCCCTGAGAGAGAAAACAGGCCCTGCTCCTTTCTCCCCAGATGCTGGGAGGAGGACCCTGGAAGGTTGCTGGGTCTTCTCTCTGCAGAGAGCCTCCACCCTGCACCCACTCTGATTCATCTGTGTGGAAACCAGGGCGCCAAAACCACAAACTCAAGGCTCTGAAACCCTCACCCTTCCGCAGAGGTTGGCTCAAACTCATGAAAGGGAAGGGGCTTCCATGCTCCATCAATTCCAGAATGACTCCCACTTAGATGCAACCTGTCTCAGTTCTACTGTCAAACACAAGGGCAGAGAAGCAACACAAAATCCCACTGGTATTTTTTTGTAGGGAGGGGAATGCTGAAAGTACCAAGGAAGCTCCATAGACCTTATTAAATGTGACTGGCAATTTGCCCTACCCCAAGAGTTCATGGTAAGAAAAGAAATTGATCCCTACCCTTGAAATAATAAATAAATAAATAAATAAATACGACTCACTATCTAGATTTTATGGGGACAGTAAGGGACATAGAATTCAAAACTCAGCTCAGGTGTGAAATGGCTTGACTGATAATCCCATCAGTACCAGTCCTGTAGTGTACAAGATAACTCTGAAATAATGACTGTACTCCCAGGAAATGAAGGAAAGCAGGTTTGGGAGACCAGCCCTCTCTTGCCTCCCTTTCCTGTTATTATCGTCACCTGAAGACAAATGGAAATGGAAGGAAGAGGAGAGAGACCAGTGGAAATTCCAAGGGGGCCTAAACCCTGTACTTCTAGTCCGAGCAGAAGGCGATCAAAGGTCTGGCCTGTTTTGAACAGCTGCCAGCAGCCAAAAGCTCCTTGGGAAGCCCCCAGGCAGGCCGCGGAAGGCTGTTCCCGTTCCCTGCTCCCCTGGAACACCAGATATTCAGAGTCACACACTACCTCTGACAGCCAGTGATCTCCTGGGTGGGTTGGTCTAACCTTTTAAAACAAAACCAAAAAATGCCCACGTTTGTGGCCGAGAGCCCCTTCTGAGGGTGAATCCCACCCAATCCATCACAGAGTGTATAAAGACGTTAGTTCCCTTTGTCTGTCCTGGATCTACTGCCCACTGGCTCCATCGGCACGATGGCTTATTATCTCTAAGACACCTCAGTAGGCATCCAGAGGTGTAAGAAGACTGAAGACTCCTTGGCACTCCCACTGTCCCTCTCTGCCTCCCCGTCCCCCTTCTGTACCCGAGAACACCCCACCATACACCCCACCCCCACCCCCCGGCAGCGGACGAGAAGGGAGGCTTCTTCCGTCTGCCTAAAGTTGGGCAGGGGAAGGCGAGGGGGTACCTGCGTACGGTTGGTCCAAGCTCTTGAAAGGAGCGTCCAGGCTGGGTGAGGAGGGCATGCCACATCCCCCTTTTGACTTGCTGCTCTCCATAAAGAGAAAGAGCAAAGTGGAGCAGCTCCCTTCTGGAGCAGAACCAAAACTCCGGCTGGCCTTTTAAAGCCTCCCCTTTGTCTCCCTGCCTTTGCCGTTGACAGCCATGAGGCAACACTCTCTATTTTTACTCCCTGAGCACCATCGCTAAGCAGTCTGATGGACACCGTCAACTGTCAAACACTCGCTCCGTGACTGGGGTTTAAAATAAGACAACGCGTCTGCCTTGCCACAAAAGCTGTGGTGCTGAGGAGGAGCACCAGACAATGGGGGCAGGGAAGCCACTGAGGATCATCTGGGAAGTACAGTCATCTCCCCCCCCCCCAGTGCTCACACGTGGCTTTGTCAAGCAGGACATGAGTGCTTATTGTCCCCTAAGGGACTGCAATGCCAGTAGCTCTCTAAACCCCCCCCCCATCTCTTTGTAAAATGAACAAATAAGGGATGGTGGGCAGTCTGTTTCCCCCCCCCCCCGAGGAGGTTATTGCTTGTTCTTCCCCTGTTTGCCCCATTTGCCTCTGAAATGCATGCGTGAGTCTAATTTTTAAAACATCTGAGCTGAACATCTCCCTCCTGTTCCACCGACGTTATCTTCCCAGGGCAGCCTGGCTTCAATGTTGGCTGAGGAGGAAAGAGCTTCAAGCAACAGAAGAAACAGTAAAGTAAATCTGGACAGGTTCATTTCCCCTTCCCCACCCCCCTTTTTGATGTTAAAATTAGCACATAAACCCCTTTCTTTGGGACAGACACGTGAGTGAACAAATATGGCTGTCCCCGTGAGACCTAGTTGGGCCCCTCAGTAGTTGGGGGCCCTGGAGTTATGCAGTAGTTGGTTCCCCCATCTTGGGGTTGTATATTTTTTTGTTCAGACTTGTCAGTTCTCAGCCTGGGCTGAATTCAGACTCTCTTTCACCCGTTGCAGACTACAACCCTTGAATTTCAAGAGGGTTGTCTGTTGAACACATTAATTGAAACCTTCATGATGTAAATGCCCAATGTAAAGTGTAGTCTGAATCTGGTTAATACCCTTTATTTTATTCCACTGCTGACTCTGGTTACACAAAGTTTTGAACAACACAGAAACCTGTCACTGTGTTAAGGATAAATGGGGTCAGAGGTGCAGTCAGTAGGTTCTCGAGATTTGCAGATGGAAAGTCCCCGAACGGGACTCGCACTCCCTCCAGCCTCCCTCTCCAGGTGGCCAGGGCGAGCTTTATGGGCCCCGCCTCTTTCTCCCAGACTGACCAATTGCGTTCTGTGTCATTGAACTTCCTGGACACATATGCCAAGGGGTGCAGGAGCCTGAGGTAAACAACACCTTGAGTCGTTCGAAAGCCTCTTGGTACTGCCTACTCCAAGCCAACGCCGCCCCCGGCTTCGTTGCCTCTGGCCCCTTCCCCTTCATTTTCAACGTCCGTTAGGGGCAAGCTGATCTGGGCGAAGTTGGGCAGAAAATTTCTGTAAAAGTTCGTAAACCCGAGTAACTGGCGCCTAGTTCGGGGAAGTCCCCAGCCCAGCACATCCCGTACTTTCCCCGGGTCCATCCCCAAGCCCTTATCGGAGATCCGATACCCCAGAAAGTCAATGTGTGACTTGTGAAACTCGCACTTAGATAGTTTTGCAAACAGTTTGTGCTTGTGCAACGTGGTTAGAACTTCCCTCACCAATTTCACGTGGGAGGGTAGGTCGGGGGTGTACAGCAAGTTATCATCTAGGTAAACTAGCGCCCCCTTGAACAAATGCTTGTGCAACACCTCATTGATCAGATTCATGAAGATCCCCAGAGCCCCCTGAAGACCGAATGGCATCACACGATACTCAAACTGGCCCAAGGGTGTATTAAAGGCAGTCTTGTGTTCGTCCCCCTCCCTGATGCGGACCCGAAAGTAAGCATCACAGAGATACAACTTCGAGAAAAAATAAATTTGCGTAGTTCGTCCTTCTCGGCCGGCCCCATCGCATAAATGCGCCCCTTGGGTAGTTTTTGGCCAGGCAATATTTCAATGATGCAATCCGAGTGTCTGTGGGGTGGAAGCTCATCGGCTTCTTCGAACACCCTGGTCAGGTCATGGTACTCGGGGGGAATGGATTGCAGCTCCTCTTGAGCCAAACACGCTCTAGGTGTTTCCACTACTGGCTGCTGGCCCCACTGCGGGTTCCACCAGTGCCCTTGACACCGAGGTGAGATGAAATGCACTTTCCCTTCATCCCACAGAATGTATGGATCATGTGCATGCAGCCAAGGGCCCCCCAACACCAGCGGAAATCTGGTGGCTGGGTGATCATGAACGACCGTTCCTCCCAGTGATCCCCCGCCCCAACCCGCAAAGGCACAGTCTCGGATTCACATGGTTCTTTCATAGTGGAACCATCCATTTGGGTAAGAATCAAAGGGTCTTCCAGCTTCACCACCCCTGCCTCCAGCCCTGTAACTAAGGAAGGGATGATGAGGTCCCTCCCACACCCCGAGTCAATGAGTGCTCTTACACGGATATGCGTCCCAAAAGCTGGGTGAACCAGAGTCACAGTCACGAAAAACAAGGGGGGGGGAGCTGCTCACCACTTTAGGTGTCTCCAGGATTGGGCCCTGCTGCTCTGCGCCTCTCACAGCAGGACCTGGCCTTTTCCCGCCGGCTCGGGGTCTTCCTCGCTGGAGTCCTCTCCCAAGTCTTCAGGGGCTGCCTACAGTGCTTTGGCAAATTTTGGCTTCCCTGTAGACTTCCTGACCGGGGTGGCAAGGCGTGCTTTCGCGGGATCGCTCGGCCCCTGCGCCTAGCGATTGCTGGTGTGATTGTGCTGCTTCTTTGCCACGCTGCAGGATGGTCATGTGATCGGCACCTCCCCCCTAAACACGGGACCTCGACGGGACTGATCGCGCAACTGTGCGTTATTTTGTTCCGGGGCAAACAGCCAAGCTTTCCCCCCGCATTTTCCTGCCCGTGTGACCGGGGCCTTCATCACTCAAACCACAAAGTAGACCTCAGGGTCTCCGTCGAACGTGGCTTTGATCAGATCTTTCGGGCAATGTTGCACTGGACCTCTTGGGCTGCCCGGCCATGGCGCTGGAGCCAGGGCCTCCCCTGGTCCCAGGCCGGGTATATCCTCAGGTCTGGGTGGTGGCGGGGGAGCTGGTGGGGCAGCAGGAACTACCGGTGCTGCTGGTGGAGCTTCCTTCTCCACCCAGATGGCTTGGATCACCAACTGCGGGATTGCTTGGATGACTTTCTCCAACTCCCGTTGCAGTTGACGCCTTACCCGATCCGCCACCTCCATTCTATGGGCCAGTTTCAGTCCCTCATCCGGGGACATGCGCCCACGCCTTCAACAATTTAGGGAACCTGATACACAGCTTGGTATAACCTGATACACAGCTTGTTTTTATTTGACTGACAGTTTAAAAATTCAAAAAGCCCTTTTGTTGTTGAGGGGGGGAGGAATGGGAACTGCAGAGAAAATATTTTCCATGTGGATGAGATGAGGACAATCCAAAATCTCCTACCCACACCTCAGCCATGCAAGCTTTGCTGGACCATTTCTCAAACTCGTCAGCAAGGTGGGTGTGGGAGAGAGGGAAGCTGGGGGGGGGGGAAGCAATGCTTCCCAACAATAATGGACTCTGTGGCAAATGAGAAAGGTGTGGAAAAGATCAAATGGTAGTTTCCTGTTGGTTTATTTTTTAAACTCATTTTCACCCCATCCTGAACCAGTGACTGGATCAACATCACCCCAGTAATGAAGTTTCATGACATGCTAGCATTTGAACCCTGGTCTCTGTTAGAGAATAAGCTTGATATTTGCTTTATGGACTGCATATTGCTACAGACAATGGACTGTGCACACACACATAGGCTCAGAAAGCTGTACACTTTAAGTCACCTGTTGTGATGCCACACATAGAGGGTGCCTGCACATACCTTACATGTAAATATGGTTTCAGCTACACAGTTGCCCAGCCTGGTGAAGAAGCACAAACCTCCATTATTGTGAGCAATGGAACAACAACCCCAGGAGGAGACAGCCCCCATTGCAGAACTGTTTGTAGTCATGTACTACCCATCGTCTGCTTTGTTCCTGAGCTGGTATTTCCTGCCAAATGGACAGTTGTTTATCAAAGAGACTGGCCCGCTTCATCAGCACTACAATGGAGCATCCTGATGCCTAGGTTTCACTGTTGTCCAGATGCCATATTTTGAATAAGGTTTTAGGTTACAATATTGGCCACCCCTCTTAGGGAACCTCCTCTTCCCACATGCAACCAATAGGATTGTTTTTGGGACGGACTAACAGGTAGGTGGGTCAAGAGGTTGGCACAGTTACCACGCATCTCTTGAACCCCCTATAAAAGGAGAGGACCAGTCACCTGGCCCCTCCTACTCGATCAACTAGCATCTCCCCTGCAACAACCCCTGTCTGCTTTAACCCCTCTTAAGTCCCCCTTGCTGTCCCCAACCCTTGCCTCTACTTTGATCTCTTGATCTGCAGTCAAGAGACCTCCACACAGTCCGGCTAGTTCTGGTAGTGTGGATCCTTTTATTTTCCATTTCTTCCCATCCATTCTTCACTGGAACAACCAAGCTGCAAGACAGATAAGTATCGCCCACCATCACCCTACCTGCTAATGCAAAAGTGCTTATTTCTTACTGTAAATCTTAGAAACTTGATTGAATGTGTGAGTGCATCAGTATTGTTTGTATGAGATATATTTTCAAGTAAAAGACATCTATTTTAACTACAACAGCCTTGAATCCTTTACAGGTAACCAGGGGTCATTTCGTAGAAAAAGAGCTAGGGGGACTCATTAGCAGAACTCATTAGCATATGCCACACCCCCTGACATCACCGGAAGTGTGTCCTCCCCACAGCTGGCGGCGACCTCCAGCGGGCACCAGCAGGGAGCTCCAGGCCCCGCCCTCCCGCACCTCATCCGGGGGGATGGCGTCCCCCCCCAAATGACCCCTGCAGGTAACCCTTGGTGGGAACAGGACCTTGGTATAAACTGGCAAGAACCCATTTATAAATTGCCAATAGCTGTAAATAAAGCAATTCGGCTAACATCTCCTTGGTTCTTGTTCAATGGTAGCTGCTACACTACAGTGGTGTTGAGCCATCTTCAAGCTCAGTGCCATGTAAAAGTTCCCATGGCCTGGATCAATCAGGCCAGATCGCCTGAATCCAGAACTGAGTACTGACTGATGGGCCAAATATAGCAGAAAACCACATTTCCATCCTTTGTAGCTGAACTCTGCTTCTCCAGACAAAGACCCAGATTCAGTAGCTTGCCCAGACTCTTAACATGCCCAGAAAAATTGCACCCCATCTAAAAGAGGGCAGCAGTTCGAAGATCCCTTGGAGTTGGAGAAGGTGAGAACCAGACTGCGTAGCCTATGCCAGGGAAGCCGATTGGTGCAGGAGTACTCCAATGAGTTCTATGCCCACAAACTCCAGGGGTGGCCTGAAGAAGTCCTCATTGAATTTTATCGAGTGGGGCTAAACTCTACCATCCTAGAGAAAGCCCTGGCTCAAGACAACCCCCTGATTCTCAGCAGGTGAATCCAAGCAGCCGGTAAAGCAGAGAACCGGCAAAATTTGCTCAGGCTGTACCAGTATAAGATGCCCTTGAGAAGCACAGGAGCAGCGCGAGCACCCCGAGGTAGAAGTCACCCTGTCTCCTCCTGAAAGCCCCCCCCCCCCACGGGCAGTCCTGCCTTCACCCAGAGGCCCAAAGAAGCTGAGGGAGGGCCGACAAGACAGTCCAGCCCTGGTGCAGCCGCGCCACGGCAGTGCAGCCAGCACCACCCTAGGCCCTGGTCAGCAGTGGGGCAGGAGAGGAGCCAGCTCCAAGGGCAGGGATGGCCACAAGAGCCCACCCACACCTCCGATCCCTGCATCCAGGGTGCAGCGAAGTGCCAGCATTTCACCCCGCCCCGGAAGAGACGCCCAGAGCTGAGCCCCCCCCGAGGCCCCACATCTCTCTCTAAGTATGGGGCGGGGTGGCAAGGGGAGGGGTGGGGGAGGACTCAGGGGAAGTCAGGGGAAGCAGGGGTGGGGATAAAAGGAGGGCAGCAGGAAGGGGCCGAGGAGGATCACCTGCAGTCTGCAAAGTCATGGTCAGAGAGAGAGAGAGACGGCGCGTGACCCACAAGGAGCCCGGAGGCAGGGTGTGGGGTGGCAGAACCCCCCTCTGCCACTTGGACCACTGAGGCCCCTGCACTGCCCTTGGGCCACTGAGGCCATCAAGGTGGCTGAGCTTCTCCAACGCTCCGAGTGCAGCGATATGGGGGGGGGGGAGGGGGAGTAAGCCAGGTCATGCGACAGACAATCCCCTGTTCACGCTGTTTTCATTGAGAATCCAGATAATATTCTTGCCAGCTGAATGTTTTCTCTGTTGTTTCCTCCTATTTTTGTTGAGACCTGATTTACAGTGATTTTACTAAAAAATGCCATGGCAGCGCTAGCCTATCCAGTCTGACTTGAAAAAATACTGCGGGGGTTTCTCAGAGCGGTTGTTGCTTTATTATTTATTTATTATTAACTTATTTGTTATTTTCAATTTGCCGGCACAAGCTGGCTCCCTTTTTTGCACCTTTGCTCTATAGCCGCTTCTGCTTCTCTCCTTGATTTAGCTGCTTCCTGTTCCTCAGGGCTGCTGCTGGGAAAAAAAATTCCTGAACCAGCCCTTAATGATCAGTTACTGTTGGGAGCGGGCTTTAATCACCACTTTTCTTTCTGCACAAAAAGCAATGGCTGGTATTTTTTTTAAAAATGTTTATGACCCTAGCTGTGGTACTACAACTAGGGGTGTGCAAAAAAAATAATTCAGCCCGATTTGGATTCGGCCGAATTGGGCAGAATCAATTTTGGCTGGCGTAAAGACTCCTGCATGTCAATTTCGGCAGTAGGAGCGGATTCAGGAGTCTTTCCGCCAGCCGAATGTCAGTTTCAGCCCCATTATATCCTATGGACCATTGAAGTCAATGGCAAAAACATAGGGTATATTGTAGGGGCTGGAGGGGAGGGGTTTTGGGAAGAGGCTCCAAACTCGCAGGGTAGCTGCTGGAGCCTCTCCCCAAGATACCAACCAAGTTTGAAGAACATTGGACCAGGGGGTCCAATTCTACGGGCCCCCAAACAGGTTGCCCCATCCCCTCCATTGTTCTCTATGGTGGGGGGGGGAGTTACTTTTCCCCTCCTAGGGCACAGGAATCAAGGGGACGACCTCAAAGGTTGGACTATTTATAGAAGAAGATGAAGAGTGAAGGTCTGTCCTTGCCCATGGAAATTCACTGCAATGAATGCAACTTGGCAGGTATTTCTGTTCAAGCAAAGTAACTCACGGTACATTCCTAAACCAGGTTAGACTGGAATACCTCTGAATAGATTTGCACTGTGAGATGAAGGCTGGAGACAGTGTTATTTTTATTTATTGCATTGTGGTTTGTGAATTAATTAGTGTATGTACACATAGCACCAGAGATTCAGTAGAGATACATCAGATTTTAATTTTATCAGAAGATTTCTATTGGTGGGAGACAAACTGCACTGCTGTCTGCTTCAAATCTCTCTCTCTCTCTCTCTCTCTCTCTCTCTCTCTCTCTCTCTCTCTCTCTCTCTCTCTCTCCCCTATCAGTAGAACCTAGCAAACTGATGGCATACCAGTGGAAATATACCAGAAATGTGAAGATGCAATCTTGTTACTATTTAAAGAAGTATTATATAATATTCGGCAATCAGGAAGCTTGCCCAATTCATGGAATGAAGCAGCAATTATGCTAATTCATAAATCAAACACAGAGAAAAAAGAAATTCAAAACTATAGACCTATATCATTGTTAAATGCAGATTATAAAATCTTTGCCACCATTTTAGCAACCAGATTAAAAAAGATATTATCTCAAATTATACATCAAGATCAAGTGGGCTGTTTACTGAAAAGACAGATTAAAAATAATATTAGAACAACTGTAAATGTTTTAGAATATTATGAAGTTCATCCAGAAAGACAATTGACTTTAGTCTTTTTAGACGCGGAGAAAGCCTTCGATAATGTAGTCTGGGAGTTTATAAAAGAAAAATTAATGATCTGGGAATGTGGAAATAATTTCATGACAATGATCTCAGCTATCTATAAAGAACAACATGCAAAAATAGTAGTTAACAGGGATATGGCACAAAACATTCCCATTCAAAAAGGGACAAGACAAGGTTGCCCGCTTTCACCGTTGTTATTTATTTTTGCAATGGAAACGTTGAATGATATAGTAAGAGATATCTCTGAGATAAAAGGACTAAAGATAAGAACCAAAGAATACAAACTGCAAGCTTTTGAAGACGATTTAGTGTTCATTTTGGAAGAACCATTAACATCTATATCCTACCTATTAAATGTAATACAAGAATATGGGGCAGCCACAGGATTAAAAATCAATCTTGAAAAGTCAAAAATATTGGCAAAAAATTGTACTCAAGAAACAATAAAATAAGGAATAACCATGACAAACAAAAACAGTATGCTTTTTGATAATAATTATAAAAAGTTATTAGAAGAATTTACAAAAGACCTACTTAAATGGCAAGAATTACATCTATCTTTAATGGGTAGAGTAGCCACTGTAAAAATGAATATTTTACTGCGTTACCTATTTCTGGCCCAGAATACACCAGTGTTGAAAAATGATATGTATTTCCTAGAAATAGATAAGATTACAAAAAAAAAATTATGGTACCCCAAAAAAGCACGGATTAAATGGAAGCTACTCCAGGATAAAAAAGAAAGAGGGGGCTTTGGAGTACCAAATTCGAAACTATATTATCAAGCCTCTGCACTTGGATGGATTAGAGAATGGATTTTGTTGGAAGACCTAAGAATATTACAGCTAGAAGGGCATGATTTGTGTATGGGATGGCATGCCTATACATGATATGACAAAGACAAAATCCACTCAGCCTTTGCCAGACATATAGTTAGAGGGGCCTTATTAAGGATATGGAAAAATATAAAAGAAAGATGGTATATTAAAACTCCAAGGTGGGTCTCACCTTTGGAAGCTTTTACAATACCGACATTAATGTCTGATAAGAAAAGAGAACCTTATGATACATTGTTAGATGCGAATAATGATCTAAAATCTATAGAAGATGTGCGCAGTAATAATATAAATCTTACGTGGTGGGAATATACACAATTACATTCTAGATACGTTAAAGACAAAACAAAAAAATTCTGTACAATGAAGACAGAACTAGATAAAACTTGGCTGTCAACTTCTGATTGTCAGGTTCCACAGCAAGTAACTCTTCACACACGTTTCCTGAGAAGCGTTATGCTTTATTACAGTACAAAACTGGTACCATATCCACAGGATTATTGTTCGGAATAACTATAGGGCAGGAACATCCGTACATATAGCCAGACGAGGTGAATAGCTAAGCAAATGAACTTCAAGCGCGCGCACGCGCGCAGGAATTCTCCCAGTGGGAAGTTGCATAATGAGCGGGAGACTCGCAGGGCCCCTGAGAGCAGAAAGATTCACACCAGTGGTGGACCGCAAGCAAGCCCTCCCATCCTTACAAGGCCAGACTGATAATGCCGTCTAGCTGAGCCAGCTCCCACGGTCTCCGAGGCAATGTTTACGCAAAGCTGCTGAGCTGCGAGCAAGTGGGAATGGAAGGATAGAAGCAAAATACAATGGCAGCTAGCTGATATCGATAAGATGATACAAAAATGTATAATTTCCTTTTGAATGACTATAAGCAGGATGAAATAGTAAAATCAGTAATGATAATATAGATACAAGACGTGGGATACAATATAGGAAAAGATGAATGGACAAAAATTTGGAAAGCGATAAAAATGATGAGATCAACAGCATATAAGGAAAACATCCTTAAAATGTTTTATAGATGGCACTGGTCACCCGACAGAATGGCCAGATGCTATAAAAATTTATCAAAAAACTGTTGGCAGTGTAAAAATAACATAAGTATTTTTTCCCATATGTGGCGGCAGTGCAAAAAATATATATAAGTTTTGGCAAAGTATTAAACAGATGGTACTAGAATGTATGGATTTAAATATAGATATGTTACTGGAAATATTTTTACTTAACATTATCCCAGATATGAGCGAAATGATGTACAATTGATAACTTATATTCTTACAGCTGCTTAAATTCTAGTAGCGAAAAGTTGGAAGTCTCCAGAGGTGAACTTGTACAAAAACTTTATGAAGTAGCAGAAATGGATAGACTTAATCTAATTCTTCAAGGAAAAGACAGTAAGATATTTCAAAATAGATGGAACAGATTTTATAAATGGTTAAGAAAGAATGTATAATTTAACACTCCAATAATAGAAATACTTTGTATAGTTACACTGTTTTGTTGGTGTATATGTATGAAACGAATAAATAAATAATTGAGAGAGAAAAAAAGTAGAACCTAGCAAACTTCGGCTCTTGGAAGCCCAATTCATGTCAATGGAAAAATTAAGTTAACTGAATAAATTGAAATGTACTTGATATTGCAAAGAGCAATTTATGCACTATGACAAGAATGCATTCTGAATATAGCCAAAGTTGATTGAAGTTTGGCTGTCAAAGTGATTTTCCCATGGTTGATGTCATAGTTAAGCGAGAGCTGACTATAAGAGGCTTAGAACAGCTGTACATTCTTTATATTTGAGCTTCTTGTTAAGGTTCTTTTGGATCCCAAAGGTTCTTTTGGACTCCAAAGCATTTCCCAGCCTGTTCTTTAAAAAAAAATTTCCCCCCAAGATTCTTATTATTTCCACACACAAAAATGAACAAATAAGCCCCGTATAGCCCATCCTCCCTCCTTCTTCGATAATGTTTCCTATCAGCATAGAAGGGGAGAGAGAGAGAAAAAGGGGTAGGGCAGGAGTTCAGGTAAGGAAAGGGAGGTGCAGCATAAACAGAGAATAGAGATGAGGAGATATTATTGTCCAAATAGGTACAGGAGTTAATGACAAATGGAAGTGAAGGTTCCGGGAGCTTCTTGCCTGTTATATGCTATTGTCTCTTTTGTGCAAAGTTCTAGCATATGATTGACCCAGACATCCACAGAGAGGGATACTTGAGTGTTCTAGTGGTGTAAAATAATTCACTTAGCAATTAAAGCTGCCTTATGGATCCAAAATATGTTGGTATTTCAAGAGTACCCATAGAGTTGGATCCTAGGGTTAGATTATTTGCTCTCAAGTCTAAGTTGGCAGCTAATGTGAGATTGATCCTGGATAGAACCTCTTCCAGGAATGTGTGATTTTAGAGCAATTACAAAACATGTGGGCTGAGTTCAGACAGGCAGTTTGCTGTTTTAGTGGTATGCATTGCTGACTGAGGAGTAAAGTTCCTTAGAAAAACCGCAAGGGGTGATTGCAAGGTGAGATTGCTGAATTTAAGTTCACTCACAAGTTCAGAACAATGGATCCAGCAGGGCTGAATGAATTCTCGTCTTATGCTAGATGAGACTTCTACACACAGGCATTTCCGCTCTGTCCTAATCAAGCTGATTCCAACGCCCCTGACTTTTCTCTCTGAAACACTCCTCCCACCTTCTAACTGGGATGTAACAACTGGTGATATCTGTCCAGATGAGCTTTGAGTCTTGAAAGCTCACATCCCCAAAACCTTGTTAAGTTCTATGGTGCTACTGGGGAGAGACTGTGTGTGTAGGGTTAGTTCAGTGATTGAGGAGTTAGCCCCATCTAACTTGTGCAAGCATTTATGGGATGCTTTTGGCCTGAAGTAACCTAGTAAACATGACACAAGGCAGCTGTTTATAGCAGGGTTACATTTTCAAAGCTGTCAGAAGCTTAGTGAATGTGCATTTTCATATATCTGGGGGGTCTCCAGAGTGTGGGGATGTGTCATTTGGGGTGTTCCAAAGATTGATTTGGGGTGCAGCCTGGTCCCGGTGTCCTGGAGACGCCTGATGCCTGATGCAGCTGGCCCAGGAAGTGGGCTTCGGACCAGGAAACAGTGCGTGCCCTCTCAGGCGGCAGAGAGTCCCCTGAACGTGGGGGGGGGGGGGTATGATATGTGGTGCGGTCCTTTATTTTGTGGTGCAAAGGGCATGCAGTTGTTCCAGTTCTTTGTTCAAATCTTCTTTGTAATAGAGGCTTCTTGGTGGCACTCCAAATAAGTCACGAATAAGGATTGGGAACTGGGAACCAACTTCAGCCTCCTCTGCCAGGCAAAGGTAGGCCAGCTTCTGCTGGAATCCAATTGACCAGGAAGGTCACAAGGAGGAGAGGCCTGGTCTGGGAAGAAAAGCTAGCCTTGGGGGGGGGGGGGGGGGACGGGACAGACAAGTGATCTGTTCTCAAGCAGCCTGTGCCCTCTCCGAGGGCAGAGTCCCCTGGACGTGGGGGAGATGATATGTGGTGGTCCAAACTTTATTTTGGGCTACATTCCAGTAGCTGGGGAGGGGAATAGTAGAGGAGGCACTCAGGGCCATATTGAACACAAGCGGCAAGTCCCTCAGCTGCAAATAGGGCTGCCAAGTGGGGGTGGGTGGCGGGTAAACCCCTGCTTTGGAGGCCCGATAAAAACCCTACGGTTTTCTCTTGTATGGCCGTGGCCCCACCCCCAGCGTGCCTGGTGTCCTCCCGTCACTTCTGGGTGACGTGCACGTGGCATGTGCGCACGTGCACACCGGACGCCGGCCGGAAGCCCCCCGCTCCCGGCGAAGATACACTTGGCAACCCGAGCTGCAAAGTTGGGATTCAATTAGCGGTCGGAGGCCCCGGTCACACGGCAAAGTTGCTGCGGGAGAGGCATGGATGGTGGGCGGATTATCCGGGCGTGATCACACCCCAACATCTGGGAAGTGGAGCGTACCCGTGGCTTACCGCCAACAATGCGAGTTAAAAAACTAGTACCTCCAAGGTACTAGTAAACATTTGCCATGGGCTGCCTCCAGACCCCCGTGGTGTGGTCGCGCCGGCTTGCGGCATTCCCCTCCGGTCCCTCGTTTACCCGCCTGCTCCGAGGAAAGGACCGGTGGTGTGCCGCCGGCGAGTCTGATCGTGTAATTGCGGATCAAACTGCGCTGGGGCAATTAGCCACACCTCCCCCCCGCGATATCTGGCCCGTGTGACCGGGGCCTAAGTATACTTTTGGGATTTGTGTGGCTAGGGTTAATACCCTAGTCTAATCTGACATTGGAAAGAGGAAGCAATGCATACTTGCAATTTATTTTCAGACCCTTTTGTCCTATATGCTTTTCCTTGTTCTATATAATAATTGCTGTGGGGAAAAGACAGTAAAAATGTCATGAACAGAACTGAACCTTTCCTCTGACTTGCATCAGCCAGGGTTAAAATTGCGTGTCCACCAGAACTTACTGTTACTCCACAGATATCCAGAGTCACTGATTAACATCAAGTATCAATACAGTGCCTTGATAGTCCAGGCTAGTCCAACACAGAGGCAGGCAATAGCAAGCCACCTCTGAATGTCTCTTGTCTTGGAAACCCCACCCGTGGTCGCCGTAAGTTGACTAAACATAATGGCACCGTCCACGACCAGTACAGGTCGAGGAGACAATGCCAATGGGCGACATCACTGGGGGCTGGGAGCAAGTCAGGGAGTGGTTTGGGGTGCTGGATAAAGGCGGAGAGGAAGAGGGCTTCTCTTTTCCCCACTGCTGCAAGGACGGGGCAGGGAAGGGCAGGGAAGGGCCCCCTCCCAGCTCAGGAGTTTGAGCATTATGATCCACATGCGAGAGAGTCATGAGCCACTTTGGGGGCAGTTTTGCCCACAGTGTTGAGAACCACACTGCTATTCTCCAGAGTTTCCTGGTTCCCATCCAACAGAAATTGTTCCATTAAGTCGTCACTCCTTTTGCTTATGACTGTTTTGGATGATGCCAGCTGAGGACAGGAATTGGATGGCAGTCTTTTTTCTACACCCGCTGTCAAGGGGGACGACATACCTGAGGGGTGACTGCCATGCCTTTACTCTGCCAGCATGTTGGCAGTTAGTGGCCAGTGTGGTGTACGCCCATGATTCCCTTCCTAGTAGGATCTCTGTCCCCTTCCTGTGCTGGCCTCTATGCAAGCTGCGTTGAAAGCCTTTGGTTGACACTTTGCCTCCTAAAATAAGGCAAGGCAAACTTTTGCTTCCTCTTGCCCCAAGTCATTGTCCATCTGAACCCCAATAAATCACTGCTTATGATTTAAATCTTAGCTTTTGTATTTGTTCCAGAAGCTTCTCATCCCGTGAGCCCTTTGGGGACAGCAATCCAGTCACACACCTGCCCTGTTCAAGCATAAAGGGAAGGGTGGGGGGTGTCGGGGGTTCCAGACACCCCCCCCCATCGTGTCCACCACAAGTAAGGTGCTGCCCCTCCCTGGTAGGTTGTTGAAAAATAACCTCTAGTGTCTGTCAGACTCGGGTGGAATAGGGAGGCTTGCTTGGTAATCTTCTGAAGATACCCTGAAAGCATTCTCACAAGAAATGTCCTTGGAGTAAAGTCTGTGCCTGGCTAGATAGATTTCAGGACCACTGTAGTAATGGTGACGTCGAATGCCTGGAATTTGGGGCTGTCCTGACAGTGTCCTGGGATGTGAAACTGATCAATATTATTCCCATACTTCATACATGAGCGTGAGAGATCATTCAAAGAGATCTGAATTCCCAAATCAAATGAGGCTGCTAAAACAAACCGGCCTTCTGAGTGATACTAAAAGGATGAGGGCGAATGACTGATTGGCGAATGACTGATTGTGATGCATTCATTTCTTCCAAAGAACTACAGGGATGTACAAGGTTACCAACCTCCAGGTGGGGCCAGGAATTCTCCCAGAATTACAACAGCTCTCCAGACTACAGAGATCAGTTTCTCTGGAGGAAATGGCAGCTTTGGGAAGGGAGACTCTATGGTATACCATAGTATGTAGGAGAAACTGAAGTCCTAGAGTGACAGGACATCCCTGATGAGCTCCCTTCCCTCCCAATTGCTGAGCGGTCGAGTTGGAATGGATAAAAGGAAGTCCTTCTTCACCCAAAGAGTGATTAACACATGGAACTCACTGCCACAGGAGGTGGTGGCGGCTACAAGCATGGACGGCTTCAAGAGGGAATTAGATAAGCATATGGAGCAGAGGTCCATCAGTGGCTATTGGCCACAAGGCATAGATAGGGACTCTCGGTCTGGGGCAAGGGATGCTCTGTCTTCTTGGTACCTGGGGGGCGGCAACAGTGGGAGGGGCTTCTAGTGTCCTGGCCCCACTGCTGGACTTCCTGATGGCACCTGGTGTTTCTGGCCACTGTGTGACCCAGAGTGTTGGACTGGATGGGCCATTGGCCTGATCCAACACTGGCTTCTCTTATGTTCTTATGTTCTCCCCAAACTCTGCCCTCCTCAGGCACTGCCCCTAATCTTTAGAAATTTTCCAAACTGGAGTTGGCAACCCTAGGGCAGCCCCCTGAAAACCAGGGTGGGTGGAGGGGCCTGCCTCCAAGGAAGGGAGGAAGGGGAGCCTAGAGTTGCCAAGTCCATCTTCCACCCCCAGCGGGGGACTTTGGGGGCGTTCCTGGAGGGGGCGGGGCATCCCCATGTGATGACGTCACGTTGGGGACGTCTGCCCGCTCCCCCTACCCGCCCGTGCACCGGATCTCCAGAAACAGCAGGTCCCTGCACTTAAAGGAGCCAGCGTTTCACTTTTAAATGCAGGAGCCGGCGTTTCCCCTTTAAGAGCAGCCGCGTTTCCCTTTTAAGAGCATGAAGCTTGCATTTCCCTGCAAGCTTGCGGTGAATCGGGCTTGGGAGGAAACACGGGTTCCACACACTTAAAGGGAGAGAGATGGGTGGCTGTGGATGTTGGGGGTGGGGCTTTCCCCGCTGGCCATCTGGCCGGCAGCGGGTAGAACCCCCCCCCCCAAATGGGGGACCCCTGGCAAACCGGGGGGGGTTTGGCAACCCTAGGGGAGCCTGCCTGGCCCAAGCAGGTGGGGCCTAGCCAAGCTGGATAGCTGGGTGGAGGAGCCAGCCCAAAGTTGTTCAGCAGATTTCATAGCAAGCAGGGGTAGTCACTGGCCTAGTCCAACAGTGTCATGATACTCTAGGATGGAACTGACATCATTTGTTCACTCATTTTTAACAGAGAATGTACCATTGGCAACACATCTTTCTCCCTGATGGCTTCCCATCTTTTTAAAGGCCTGATTTGTGCCAATTTTTAACATCAAAAATACATCACACCATGAACAGTCAAAGTGATATTTTAGTTTCTCTAGGTTACCCTCCTTTTATATTTTCCTTCTTTCTGTTTGCTTTCAGTTTAATGAATTAACTGCTATTTTTCATGAAAGTATCTATCCTTAGTGAAGGAGGGTATTTACCGGTTTTCACTTGTCAAAACCAATTTTTTAATTATTCTAATTTTGTAATTGTACTATTGCAGCAATAAAAAAATAAGCAATTAGTTTGGTTTCTAAATGAAAAGCAATACCTAATCCTGTTCTCCAGTAAGAAGTGAGAATTTACAATTGATTCATGAATGCCATAGCCATGACAGAACAAGAAGTAATGAACCAAGAAACATTGCAGATAGAAGCTGACTGCTGAACTGGGCATCTGAGTAACCACATAGTAGGATGTTGGAATACGTTTTGCTGGCTTTTTAAGGCCAATAGAGTGCTAGCAGAAGTATAATGTGAAACTCCTATTTCAGTTCACTTGTGGCAGATTATAGGAAAGGAATGACAAAGCACTGCACAAGTTTTCTCATGTAGAAGCCAGTGTGTTAGAGAGAAATCGTTAGCTAAGCTCTCTTCCTGAGCCTCTTGCTTGGATCTTCCTGCCGTCACATAGCTCTGATACCTGCCAGAGTCCCATTGATGGGGACACTTGGATTCCCCCACACACACACAAGTCTTTTTGAGGGCGCACTACCATGTTTGGGGATGGGGAATGCCAAAAACATCTGACACTGAAAGCACATGTTCACATGAAGCTACTTTATACTTGGTACTCCAGGGTCAGTATCATCCATGCATCCTGGCACTGCTCTCCAAGATTTCAGAAAGAGGTCTTTCACCTCACCTGCTTCCTGGTCTATTTAACTTTAGATGCCAGGGATTGAACCTGGGACCTTCTGCGTGTAGAGTAGATGCTCTACTACTGAGCTGTGGTCCCTCCCTAGACCAAAATGTGTTTCTGACTGGCAAGTCTAACAGGCAAATACTGGATTTGTTTCACCAATGTGAAGACTTTTATTTAGTATCACATTTCTTCTGGTGAGGTGAGATCAAGTACTGGTAAAAAAAAATTGCCCCACAAATGCTTCTGCACTTTGTCACTGCCCATTGCTCTCTGTCACTGTTCATAGTGTGCACAGACGACAGTACAGATGAATCCCAGAAATGCCACAGTTTTCATACAGAATCATTTTTGTGGGGGATGCTTACCAAAGGGTTCCATGTTACAGGGCAACCCCAGGGCAAGAACTGACAACACTCCCAGCAACATTAGTCGCTGTAGATTTTCCGGGCTGTGTGGCCGTGGTCCTGGCATTGTAGAACCTGATGTTTCACCCGTAACTGTGACTGGCATCCTCAGAGGTATAAACACAGAAAGATGGAGTACTCTCTGTGTCGAGCAACACTCCCAGCAACATTCAGTGGGCATAATCTCACTGATGAATCCCACTGTTGAAAAAGGGAAGAGTTCTGGTAAACATCACAGAATAGAAGCAGTGTTAGGGTAGCAGCCATTTTAGATGACATCATAAGAGCTATAGCGTTAGTATTGTAATACCCAGTGCCCAGAAGCAGCAGCAGCAACAAAAAACAACCCCAACCTTCTCGAACTTCTAGTTCAAAGTGCAGCAGTGTGGTTGCTGGCCAGTATGCACTATAGGGAATATAGCTGACCAGTAGTGATTGAACTACACTCAGAAGCTAAGCAGGGCCAGCCCTGGTTGGTATTTGTTTGGAAGACCACCAAGGAAGTCCAGAGTCACTTCACAGAGGCAGGCCATGGCAAACCACCTCTGAACATCTCTTGCCTTGAGAACCCCATGACAGGTCGCCATTAGTCAGCTGCAATGTGATGGCACTTTACACACACACACACACAGTGTGTTTGTGGGCACCTTTAAAGCCCCAAATGATCTGGGATCTAAGTGGATAAAGGAAGCTTCTTTCCATGTGAACCTGCCCAGGTATCCACTAACAATTAAATCCTAAACAAAGTTATGCTCTTCCAAGTCCACTGAAGTCAATGGGCGTAGAAGGGTGCTTAAATGACTAGGTCCTGTTAGGCACTTCGTGCCAGGTATCCATCCTGGATAACAATCAGAGGTCTCATAGAGGGGGAGCGCTCCGGTACGGCGCTCCGGAAGAGACCCGGGGAGCGGGGCGGTCACGTGGTGAAGCCCCGCCCCCTTCTTCACGCTGCCCTCTGCTTCGATCCTCATTCTATTGGAGAATGAGGACGAAGCAGGAGGGTAAGTAGGCTGCCCGCCCACAGCCCTCCCCAGCCCAAAACTCGCTGTCGCCGGCCCGCTGGACGGCTGCCCACCCACCCCGCACTTTCTATTCCTCCTTTCTTTCTCTCTCTCTCTCTAGTGCCTCGGCTGCCGGGCCGCTGCACACCCGCCCTCCCTCCTGCACAGCCCTCCCCTGCCTTTTCCCTCCCCCTCCCTGTTCTTCCCCCCTCTTGTTGCAGGTCCGCGCGGTAGTGCGGGGCCCTGCACAGCCCTCCCCTGCCTTTTCCCTCCCCTCCCTGTTCTTCCCCCCTCTTGTTGCAGATCCGCACAGTAGCGCGGGGCCCTGCACAGCCCTCCCCAGCCCAAAACTCGCCGGCGCCGGCCCGTGCCTCCGCGCATGGGCCGCTGGACGGCCACCCGCCCACCCTGCACTTTCTTCTTCTCTCTCTCTCTCTTTCTCTCTCTCTCTCTTCCTCCTTTCTTTCTTTCCTTTTCTTTCTTTTCCTCCTTTTTTCTTCTCTTTGCATCCCTCCTTTCCCTCCCTCCTTCCTGCCTTCTCGTTAATCCCTCCCCCCCCACCTTTTT